>NW_027495264.1:0-217132 GCF_021521415.1 Bidens hawaiensis
ACGACTAGTCGGGTTTTGTAACAACATTGTTAATACATCTAACAACTAAACATCATCTTAATTCTTGTGTTGTATTTGTGAGGTTACTACTACCGTTTCTATAGTGTTTACTTAGTGAGGGATCACCGTAATTTTTGGGGTGATTTGTGATGGATGTGAACACAACCTCTTGAGATTAGTAAGGCGTTCTTACAAGGTGATTACCACCTTTAAATTTGTGACATGCTTGAGGTGTCGGTTATCTTCTGTTTAAGATCGAGAAATGTTAGTAGAGCAACTCTAAATTGGAGAATTCGAGAGTGTAATAGTTAATATTTGCTTGAACCTCTATGTGTTAGTTTTAACTTTTATCCCTTAACTCTTTACATACTTGCATAAGTAACTTCTTGAGTTCTAAATCGAGAGAATCTTCATTGAGTTCTTTAAGTCGAGTGGAGTTTTTTATTTGGCCGAAATTCTCTTGCTCTAGTAGAAGATTACATCTGAAGATGAAAAGAATTATAAATATCAAATATTGTGAAGATAAGATGATAAACATATTCTTAAATTGAGAGTAAATCATGAGATTTCACTATATGAATATGTAACTATCTAAAATGAAATCTAACTAATAAATCTTTTACGTGTGTATATATATATATATATATATATATATATATATATATATTATATATATATATATATGGGAGTGTTAACCTAAAAACAAGTAGTTTCCTAGGAAGACTAAGAATAAATCATAGCCGTTGGATCATATCAATCAATGGTTGAGATTTAAAATTACCAAAAACCGTCATAGTTTCCTAAATTTACTCTTTCAGTATTATAACCGACATAGTTTCTTAGAATTGTTCTTTCATATATATATAACTCTTTCTATATATGTATATATATATTTATATATATATTTGATTGTTTTTACAGTAGTCATGTATGAAATTTATTATTAGACTATTAAAGCACTTCATGTATGAAATCTAAGTATCTAACTAAAATATTTAAGTTACCCTGCTGAAACACTTAATATAAAGGGGAGAAGAAGTAGATGCAGTTGATCTGGGATAAGCGAATTATGTGTGATTTATTAGAGTTGCACATCTCTGAGGATATAGTCCAGGATACAAGTTCTTTAAGACGTAGCATTAAAGTTAAAAAATTTTAGGGACTGATACTTACGTGTTTTCGTAGTGTCACTTAGGTGCTGTTTGTTTTTGCAGACATAAACTGTCTGTAAGCTGATTTCATCTGTTTTTATGTCTGCAGCTGAAGATGTGGTCTGAAGCTCTGTAAGCTGAAAAAATAAGACTGTTTGTTTTTATAAGTTGATACTGTCTGCATAAACTGAAAATATGTAAATTATCAAACTTATCTCACTGGATAGAAGTTATTTAACATTCAAGTTACATAAAATTATAATATTAAAAACAAGTTTAAAAAACACATAACATAAAATAAACTCAAAGCACATTGTTTTGCATTAATTGTTGTGCTATTTGATCTCGAAGTTGACTCATGAATTCACGATCCGCTGCACTTCCATGTCGAGCTTCTCCTTCTTCACCATTATCTTGTGCATCTTCATCTCCATCTTGAAAACGTACATTTGGGTGATCATATTCATCAAAAAGGTCATCGCTTAAACCCTTTTTCCGTATAAAATTGTGAAGTGCAAAACATGCAATCGTAATATTTCGTTGTGTAACCAACGAGAAAGGCGCCATTTTTTTTAATATTGGAAAACGTGCCTTTAATACCCCATAAGAACGTTCAATAACTTTTCTCTTTCAATATTATGATTTATGTGGAATTGATGTTTGAGAGAGAAACAGAACGGATTGTATAAATCACGATAAAACTTCTCGACTCTTTCAATTTATATAAGCAGACCAAATCAGCCCAAAACACAACCACCAGAACGAGGTGGTCGAACGGCGGTGGTTGAACGGTTTAATGATGAAGCAGCGGTGGGGTCGACGGAGGCGGTCGAACGGTGGTTATGGCGGCGGTTATGACGACCGAACCAAGGAGAGAGCAGGAGGCGGTATGGCGGTGGTTATGGCGACCGGAACCAAGGGAGAGAGGAAGAGAAGGAGTGTACCTGGAGGAGCAGAGGCGGTGGCGATGGCTGCCGGCGAGTGGAGGAGCGACGGAGGCGGTGGCTAGGGTTGGAAGGGCTGGACGACCGGTTGTGGAGGATGAAGACGTTTGAAGCATGTTTCAATAGCTTTTGTTTTAAGAAGTTATAAGCTGTTTGCAGATCTTATTCTTTTAAAAAAAACAAACTGTCTTCACAGCTGATTGTCTGCGCGCCTGCAGACATTACTCTCCTGAAGATGTTTGAAGCAAAAACAAACATCACCTTAGGCTTAGATTCTACTACTTCTTAGCTTGACTTTTCATGTGATTATCTTCCTGCATTTTTGTCTATATATGTTTCACGATGTTGTATATATTTGCATTATACCAGTGGAGGATCTAGGAATTTTTCACAGTGGGTTCACTGTTTTTAGACGTTCTATTTTATACAGATGAACATAAAAAATCTTCGGGTCAGTTCGACCGTTTCGAATCGGGTAGGTTCATCACATGATAAAAATTCGATACAAAGCAAAAATAACAAACATCATCCTTTTAAATTAAAAAAATAAACATATGGAGACGGGTTAATGTATTAAAATCCGTTATAAAAAAGTCATGAATAAGTTGAAATCCTAGTTGGGGTCATGTTCGTTCATTTATTTAACTTTAAACAAGCACGAACCCTTAATCGGACAAATAGTTGTGGTCATGTCCGTTCGTTTATTTAACTTTAGACAAGCACGAACACTTAATCGGACAAATAGTTGTGGTTATGTTCGTTCGTTTAAAAAATGGACATATACGAACATGCGTAAATTAACACAACAAACATAAACGAACAGTTAAACACACTTAAATGGGCACAAACGAACATATACAAAACTTTTAAGTAGATGTCTTATCCAGATAATATTTATTTATTTATTATTAATATGTTAACAAACAAAAATAAGCGAACGTTCACGACTGGACCATGCATTTATGTTCGTTCGTTTAATAAATAAACAAACATAAACGAACTCCCCGCCGAATGATTCACTAAACGTTCAATTCGTTTACAGGCGTATATATCATTGTAGTCGGTCCTAAGAAGAGTAGGTTCTTTGTTGAACCAATTTACTAGTTTTAACCCTTATCCTACTGGTCTAGTATCAGATTAGTGGATCACACTTTCAAACACCTCGTAATATGCTAACCATTACAACTACACATCCAGTTATTTTATTATAATATGGGACTATAGAAATAACGTATTGCAACTTCACTCTGGAGTCTGGACTAATATCAACACTCATCAACAAAATGTTAACTTTGAATTGTAAATTTTACCAAAACTGATTAAAGAAAAAAAATAGAAAAAATAAAGCTACAGAGGAGATTCGAACCAGAGTCTGCTGAATTCAAAGGAAGGTGCTTACCGCCATACCAGAGTTCCATATTGTTTATGTGTTCACTCTCAAAATATATGTGGGTTCACTCTCATAATTTATATATGGATTCTATATGCATTTCGAAACTCAGTGGGTTCCCGTGAACCCGCATGATGTACCTAGATCCGCCCCTGCATTATACTATGTCACCCTTGCATTATTTGTTTTGTTATAGCGTTTTGCTGGATGTTTGTTTTTGGAGTTGTGGGTCTCTCTGTAAGCAATCTTTTTGTTCTTGTGGATAATTAAATGTATGGTTTGCCTACATCCCATTCTTCATACGTAATGTTTTTTTTTTTACTATTTTGTGGGATTTATTTGGTATGATTTTTGTTATATGAAATTTATTATTATCATATCATTGTCTTGTGACTTTAAAGGTTGATTATTTTTTAAATAATTTACTCAATTGTTGCAAGTTGATATATATAAGTTTAAGAAGCAAGTGTGATCACTAGCAGACGGTCCAATATTTTAATTAGTGTTTTAAATCAAACCTAACAACTGTTATTATTGTTGATTAACTACATGCCTGCCCATTAATTTTTATGTAATTATGTCATAAAAAACAAGTACAGTTATGGAGAGAAGTTAGTTAACCAAGATACTAATAAAAACAAAATGATGATCGGCTGAAATGAGAAGTGAACCCCACCTTTTTGAGCCCTCTTAGGCTGGTTATCGAGAGAGGGGTAAGGAGGATGGCTCCATGGATGTGTTATGGTTTTTAAGGTTGAATGTTAGAGTGAGATGGTAGGAAGCGATGTATCGCACCCAATATCACAAGACTTGGTTTTATGGGATTAATTAATTAGAGAAAATTTTATCATTCTAATAACTTTTATTCTGTATGTAATTTTATTTTTACTATTCGATATCACATATAATTATGTACGTTACACTCGTGGATCATATCAAAAATTTGAAAATATGTTATATATATTTGATCTAATTTGTTAGTTTTCATATGAAAGCAGTAATTTAATAGAATAATTATAAGTCATACATTCGTTGATAAAAAAGAAAATATGTAATGTTTTGATCATATTAGTTACAGTGGCGGAGCCAGAAATATTTTTATATGGGTTCGGGATTTTCAGTGCTCGAATTTTTGGCATCAAAGTTTTTGAGTTAGATAAATAAAATGTGATGTCACTAACATAGCAAAAGTACATCGTCAATATTTAAAAATATACAAATTCAGTATAAAAAAATATATTATATATTATAATTCAAACATTTTTATTAAGTGTTAATTGAGTTAGACTTATAAAGTTATAAGCCCAATAACATTTTTGGTCTTTTATATTAATCTATATACGGGTATTTTTTATTGTCCCATTTTTAATTTTTATTAAGTAATTTCTATAGTTTTTTTAAAGCATTTTATATTTTATAAAAAAAGTTATTTACTAAAAAATACTATAACTACGTTTTTCAAAATAAATAGAGAGGAGGAACTTAAACATTTTAGATTAAGAGAAGACCAGACCACATAGAACTAATAGTATATAAACATAATGAGCTAAAACTTGGTGACAACTGACGGATAAGGATTTTATTGATATAGGGTGAATGTTTTTAGATGTTTCATTTTATACAAACATATATAAATATTTATGTGTTGCGTCGCCTTAAGTAAAAAATACTTTGATTCTAACCCTAATACTTGAGATAATATGAAGACTAGATTGCTTAGAAAAGCTACCCTGCATTACCGTTCTAAATCCCATAAATAAGACAATTAGTAGTTAAAAACAACCTCCATATTTAATGCTAAAATCAAGTAGTGTGCAACAAGTGAATAAAAAACTGAATACATAAAAAATTAAAAGAAATTACAATATTACATGGAAGTGTGAATGTAGAGAAAAACCAGGCCATGGTGTCCCATATATAAATGTGTCAGCTACCTAAACTAATTAAATATATAAAAAAAGGTTGTCTTCTTCTCTACCAATGCTACAATCATGTTTTTAAACTGTTGAGTTTCAGTTGCAGAAAGATTCAGTATGTTCTCTTCATTTTTCTTTTTGTTCACTGATCTAATGAGTTAATACTTACACTTCTAAGCAATAGAAAGGTTCGTCCTTGCATCAATGAGTTCGAATAGTTTTTTTTTAGTTATAACGGGTTCGCTCGTCGAAACAGAATGGGTTCGCTTGTTCATACGACACTATAGGCTATATATAAAACTGAAAAAAGTGTGGGTTCGGCCGAACCCGGTGGGTTGTGTACCTCCGCCACTGATTAGTTACTTTTATATGAAGAAAACAATTCATTAGGTCCGTACATATGTTTATATTGTTGTCTAATTAAGTAGTTACTTTTTATATCAAAAAAATAATAGAATAATGTTACACTACACATCTCAAAACTTTTTATTATATATTCTCAATTTCTCATGATTGAATGTTTCTTCACGCGTTGATTTGTGGTCAGGGTTTACCAACTTTGACAAAGTTTCATAAGTTCAATAACTGTCTGTTAAATGTGACATAGTTTTTAAATCATTGAACATATGGAGGTAGGATATTCGATCTTTGGTTAGGTGTATGTTGTTAAATTGTATGAAATTCAGTGGGCATACGATTAACAATTTTCATCTGCGATCCTGACCGAGTATGGATGAATGTTTGAGTTAGTCGATCACCTTAGCGCTATATATATGGGTCACTACGGACATATATGTAAGATTGGGCAAGATGTCTAACTCTAACACTATGACAAAGCTAACGAATATTTGTGACCGTCATTTAAGGGTAAAAATCTACTTCGAATATTTGTGTCTGTCATTTCCTGCTTAAATATAATAGAATTCTTAGATTAAAATCAAGCTAAATATAATTGACTTCTCATAATATTCAATATACTTTTTATTTGATGTGACCCCACCACTCATGTCCACTCCTCATCCTGAATTTCAGACCTCCCACTCTGGGCTTCACCCCACATTACACAATATTAGTTATACCTTCCGTTTAAGAGAAATGTTAGTGGAGGCAAAGTGGAGCAACACCAAATTGAAGAATTAGAGAAATGACGTAAAATAGATGTGTTAACATCCACTTGAACCTAAAAATTGGCTTTGTTACATTTTCTATCCCTAACTCTTTACATACTTGCTACGTAACTTCTCGAGTTCTAAATCGAGAGGATCTTCATCAAGTTCTTCGAATCCCGATCATCACTCAATCTTCTCACTTGGAAATTTTCTTATCGGTCAGTTGAGGGATGTTTTATCTTCAATTGGACAATTGTTGTCAATCAATTGACGATTTTGTTTTTCTTTTCATCATCATGGGCTACTTCTTCGATTCTTCATCATTGAGTGGGCTTGTTTGGTCGAAATTCTCTAGCTTGCCCCAATTTTTTTTTTTTTGAATAACTAGTTTTTTTCAACCTATTTCATCCCATGTATCAAGTGAGACTATAACCCCTAACCATTTGATTATTTGATTATAAAGCAGACATCTTTGTCACTAGATCAAACTAGTGGTTGTAGATTACATTTGAAGACGAATTAAAAATATATCGATGTCAGGAGTGATAGAAATCAAAGATATTGTGAAGATATATATAATCTGTTTTAAGAAGTAAGAACGAAGTGTGATGATTAGACGGTCCAATATATTAATTAGTGTTTTATATAAAACCTAACAACTATTTTTGTTGATTAACTGCATGTAGTTTAAATAAATAAAAAAAAGGATAGTAAGTTTGAAATAATAAAAATGTTAGAAGGGAGAGGCCACATGTTTGACCCATTGATTTGTATGTAATTATTTATTTCACGTACTTTATGGGCTTAATTAATTCTAGTTGATATCAACAATTTTTTTCTTTATATGTAATTTTAATTTTATTAATTTTACTATTCGATACTGGCATACTGCATACATTAATTATGTTTACAATAAAAAAGATGAAAACATGTTATATTCTGATTCTGATTTAATAAGTTACTTTCTATAAGAAGACAACAATTTAATAAATCAGCAGGTCTTCATGTTATATATATTGCTATCTAATCAATTTTTACTTTTTATGTCTGAAGAACAATTTAATAGAATAACATAATATATATTATTACTTAGGGTGTTATTGTATATATATACTACACTACGTACGTATTTCAAATTCTTTTACTATATTTGTCAATTCTCATGCTTAAATGTTTCTTCACACGCTTGATTTTTGTTAGGGTTTACCAACTTTGACAAAGTTAATTTCAAACGAAAATTCAATTAATGGCTGTATATTAAATGTGACTTAGTATTTAAATCACTAAATAAATCCAGGTTGGATATTCGATCTTTGATTAGATGTATGTTGTTAAATTCTATGAAATTTGTTGGAATATGATTAGCACTTTCGATCAGCTGCAATTGATCAAACCAAATACGAATATGCATGTTTGAGTTAGTTCATGTTAGCGCTATTTTGATCTATTTGTCTCGACCATTACGCCTAGTAATTTTAATCCTTTGTCTCAATGATTATGCATATGGGTCGCCATGGACATGTAACATCAAGCAAGATGTCTTAAACACTACCACCACAACTCACGCTTGTGACTATCATTATATTTCAATCGTAAAAACCCTCTTCAAATATACACGTGTCTATCATTGCTTAAATAATGGAATTGGTACCAGGTATCGAACACGAACTCAGACTCGTTTATTTGGCTAACACCCAAACACGAATATTATTATTGAGAAACTTCACAAAACTCAATTACCCAATTACAATCTCTAAACCCCAAAACACGGATATATATAATCTAACCTATCACAATTAGACTACAACTAGGATTGTTAAATAATAGGCCATAATAATTATACTAACAATTAAATCTAAGCACATTTAATTGTCTATAATTATCCACTCCATATTTAAATCGTGTTACTTAACCTTGCACGCCAAGTAACGTCTTGAACCGAAATTCCCAACATTAAAAATAATCAAATACTCATATATTATTTAAAATCTAAATATGTATTCAGAGTTAATTAAATTTTATGACTTCACAATTCACATATATCCAACAAACTTTTTATTTGGTGTGGCCCGCTTGGAAAGATATTTATAAGAATCAAAAGAAGGACGGTGTCGTAAGGGTCATACTAGACTTTAACCAATATTTACCTTAGAAAAGTTTTTAAAGAGGTCGACTGACCCCGATATCCAATGTGTAGGTCTGCCACTGGTCGCACCACTCACGTCCACTCCTCGTTCGGAATTTCTGGCTCAGACTCACCCCACATCACACCTCACTTGTTTTTTAGTCGCTTGGGATCTATGGACGTTCATGTCGGAGGCATTGTGGAAGCTCTAACTAACCGTATATCCTTTGATCTGTACAAAGGCTAGATCAAACCACATGACACTTCTCTTCTTGATGATCAAACCCACCATTCATGAATGTATGTGGGAAATTAGGAAACTGTAGGAAAAAATAATAAAACGATTAATGTACTACAAATAACTATATATAGTTACATTACAATTAATATAGTTATTAATTATTTTTCTGGCATCATCCACGCGCATTGAAGAATTCTATCATTCAATATCGTAGGAACACGTAACCATTACTTGTTTAACAAATAAAGGACCCACACATCGATCACTTGGTTAAGTGATCATTTTCTACACAATATATTGGCATCCACTATATATGAAAACCAAAGATTCCACGTTTTAAAGAACAGTGGTTAATATATAAATTAATTGTATATGGTCAATGAAAATCATTTTAGAAATTTGACTAGCAGCCAACAGGATAGCTCATAGCAGCCTCTTTGCATCTTAAACCTACTATAAATACATGCACCCCATTCATGCAACCAACATACCAATTCTCTTCATCATATTCTAGGGTTTATAATTAATAACATTTTAAACATGAAGAACTTCATAGGGTTTCTTCTCATTCTTTCATTCATCCATTCACAAGCTGCTGTTCTTAAATATACTTTTGTCGTAAGTCTCGCGATAGAACCACTCCATATATATATATGCATTATTCAAAATATAGTTTAGTTACTAGCTTAGATAATAATTAAAACTTTTTTTACATATAGGTTCAAGAAACCAACTACACGAGGCTATGCAATACCAAGAGCCTCTTAACCATAAACGGACAATTCCCTGGGCCAACCATCACGGCTCGTCGTGGTGACACTGTCATTATTGATGTTATTAACAAGGGTGACCACAATATCACAATCCACTGGTATAAATATATGATTTTATTTCATTTGCATGTTATTGTATTATTGAAAGACTTTATATTTATCTAATTTGATGGTGTTAAAAATATAGGCATGGAGTGAAAATGCCAAGGTATCCATGGTCCGATGGACCGGAGTTTGTGACACAATGCCCGATCCAACCCGGTGCTAATTTCAGCCAACAGGTTTTGCTCTCCGATGAAGAAGGCACGCTGTGGTGGCACGCACATAGCGATTGGTCACGAGCCACCGTACATGGATTATTTGTCATTTTACCTAGGCTTGGTACTACATATCCGTTTCGACAACCTGATGAAGAAGTACCTGTTGTCTTAGGTAATTTTTACCTTTTACATGTCTTAGTTGTGTTGCTAACAATTTAAGTAGGTTTTGTTGGTTTAGAAAAAAATTGAAATTATTTTGACAAAGACCACAAAAGGTGATCGAACCAGAAAACTTCAACATGCAATTGTATAATTAAATGACATCCATTTTTGCAATTAAAATCTCATAAAAATAATATTTACAGATGTGAAAGTTCATCTTTTACAAGAACTACTTTTAATTTAAAAGTATTACTTTCATTGTTTAATATGTATCTTTTTTTTCAAGACATTCTAGATAACTTGTATACTTGATTTTCTTTGACATCGATGATGACATTTGCTTTGACATAATTATTAGTTTCTATATTTTATTGTTGTTTGAAATATTCTTAGTCTTAAAATATAAATTTTTTTGTCTGACCACAATAAAAGGATGATACGTTACTTTAAGTTAATCTAAACGTGCAAACATGGTTGGTTGTTCTCCTTCACCTTAAGAAACCCTTCTATTTATTTATTTAAAAGAAATATAATGTTTATTTTTTATATATTAAAATTTAAACCCTACTATTTTCCTAAATCAGATGCAATAAAATAATAACATCGAAAATGCAGGTGAATGGTGGCAAGGCGATATACAAACTGTGTTCGAAAATTTCAGGGACAGCGGAGGCGATCCAGCAATCTCCGACGCTCTTATCATCAACGGTCAACCAGGAGATCTTTACAACTGCTCCGCTTCAGGTATAATTTTTCGCTATTATTGTTATTATTACTACTACTACTATAACTTTTTTTATAATTATTATTATTATTATCACTACTGCTACGGTTACTGTTACTTATTTTATTTTATCGAATTTTGTTTATAGAAACTACTAAAATAAAAGTCGCTCGAGGAAAAACATACTTGCTACGAATGGTCAACGCGGCCATGAACAACCTCGCCTTCTTCGCCATCGCGAACCACTCCCTGACCGTCGTGGGATCCGACGGCGCGTACACTAAACCGCTTACCTCCGATTACATCACCATATCACCCGGTCAAACCCTAGATCTTCTCCTAGAAGCAAACCAATCGAACAACTGCTATTACATGGCCGCAAAGCTGTTTAACGGCCAACAATCCAGTACATTCGACAACACCACCACCACCGCCATCATCGAGTACCCCGGAAACAACAATACCTTAACCCCTCCGGTTTTCCCAACCCTTCCACCTTCAAACGACCGAAACGCATCCTTTAACTTCACCTCAAGATTACGCAGTTTAGCTACACCGGAACACCCAATCGACGTACCATTAACGATCAAACGAACGCTTCTTTACACGCTATCAATAAACGCAATCCCATGCGCGGCAAACCAGACATGCGAGGCCATACGAAACACCTCACGGTTTGCCGCAAGTATTAACAACATAACATTCGCAATGCCTTCGACGTCGATCCTTGAAGCGTACTACCGAGGGGTGAACCAAGTGTTATACGGGAATGATTTCCCTGACGTTCCTGAGTTGAAGTTTAACTACACTCAGGAACGTGGTTTGAACGCGTCATTGCGGGTGCCGAAGGTGGCAACAGGGGTGCAAATGTTGAAGCATAATGAGACGGTGGAGTTGGTGTTTCAAGGGACAAATTTGGTGGCTGGAGTTGATCATCCTATGCATTTGCATGGGCATAGTTTTTACGTGGTTGGGTCGGGTTTTGGGAACTATAATAGGAAGAGAGACTCGGTGAATTACAATTTGGTTGATCCGCCTCATATGCAGACTATTGCTGTTCCTCAGAATGGTTGGACTGCTATTAGATTCAAAGCTAATAATCCAGGTAATTAATTACTCCAGTTTATAATTAATCTTTGTTTTCTACTAATGGTTTCATGTCTTTTAATATAGATAATATATAGTTGACAATTTGATAATGGTACTCTAGCTAACTTTCACTTTTACTCGGATAATCATCATGCATAATTGCATACACACATTTTTTATAATAATTATTTATTACAAAGAAGTTATGTTTATTCATTTCGCCCGTAATAGTTATTATGGGCGAAATCCAGTAGAAAAAAGTGTAAATTTATCACAATTATGCGAGTGCGATTGCTCTTGAAAACAAAGGTGAAAGTTAGAATGGTATTTGATTAAATTGTCGCTAATGAGTTGAATTAATTTTGGATTAACCAAATTAATATTTTACAATGTTCCTTTTAATGGTGAAAAATAATTAATTAAAAAGTGAAGGAATCAACATTGTTTTAGAATAATTACTAAGAGTAAAACTGATTATTAAATTACTAACTATACTATTTATTTTCTTGTCAACGTCCCTAGAAAAAAATAAATTTGTTTAGAATCATACAGTTAAGTGTTTTAATTTTTTTTATTTCTTTTGTTATATATTTCAGGTGTATGGTTCATGCATTGTCATTTTGAACGACATGTGAGTTGGGGAATGGGGATGGTATTTATAGTAAGGAACGGTAAGGACACCAATTCTAGAGTTTTGCCGCCACCTCCGGACATGCCCCCATGTTAATTAATCAAATTTAAGCATTTATTTTGTAATTTTATGTATGTTCTGTGTGTTTATTTACTTCTATGTATTCTCTGCAAATAGTTCAATTCTTTTTATTGGCATTTTAATTTTATTTCGACTTGTAATGAGTTGGAACATTAGTTACCAAATATATACCGAATTGTAATAGTTAAGTTGGTTATCTATAATATTAATATAAAAGTTTGCATACAATCTCTTGCAGTCGATTAATCAAATTCATTTTCTTGTAGCAATAAATTAATATGTACGTATATTAATCCAAAATTTGTAATTTGTATCGTTAACCACCATCTTAGATATACAATTAACGTCTTTGAAACTGAATGGTTTTAAATTTAGTAGCGATTTTTAAAATCATACGAACTTAATGAAAGTGAATTTAATTAAAACTGTTTCGTTTACAATAAATTCTCGATTATATAACATATTTCATATGTGAAAAAGAAAACTGATTCATGCATGCATGCATGAATAATGAAGAATGTGAGAATCGACTTCGTGCCCAAAACTTAATGATATATATATATATATATATATATATATATATATATATATATAGAGAGAGAGAGAGAGAGAGAGAGAGAGAGAGAGAGAGGATGTGATCAAAAGAGCTAGAATACCAAATGCTTAATTAGCAATAGTCCATAAATAAGTATATATGGTGTTGAACGTGATTGAACATCTTCTTTAATTTGATATACAAAATGTTTTATCAAGAACATGTTGATTGCTAAAGATTAAAAATATATATTGCATACGACGGTAAATGATTGAATCAAGAACAAACCTAAGTTGACAAAATTAGGTTGTAGTGTGTTACTGAATGAAAATGTTGTATGGTGTAGATTGATTATTAAAATACTCTTTTCTTCTCTTATAAAAGAATTAAAAATATGTAACTCAAGCTACTTACTGGATACAACTTAATTAGTCAAAACTTCTATAATCACAAGTAAGCATCTTCATGATTGTTCTAATTAGTTCCTTTAACCTTTTCGACTGAGTCTTCATCTCTAACCGGTGCATCTAAAACATCGTCAACTAGATTGCAGTTGATGAATTCAGTAAATTTTGTTAAATGACCGAAACCATTTGTGGGATCGTTCTCCAGTAAATGGCAGCTTCTTGGTTCAACACAATTGATGACCTAACTCAATCTAGTAAAAAAACGTTGGTGAATAAACTCAGTAAAAATCTTTCTTAATAGTTATACAAAGACTTGAAATTTTTGCCAACTTGATAATTGTCCACATTGAATTCAGATGTGTCTTTGTAAATTGTGGCTAGAATTAATTATACCCATTTGTTGGCTTTATTATTGGGCACGAGAATGTGCTCAATGTGTTAGTTAAGATGCCAATATTATTTGATAAAATTATGAACCAATATAGGTATGTAAAAGCTTGGATCTGAAAGTCTTTGAATGCAAGAGATTCCTCTGATTTTAATAATATAAATGAAATAGTAGTCACATATAAAAATACCTTAAATACTAAATCGCTAAAATGAAGAAAACGTGGTGGTTTCAACATTTTTTTCTCTTATGACAGAATATTGTAAGATAATAAAAGGTATCGTGTGTCCCATGACTTTGAATCATATATTCGTCTTCCCGATAGACATTATTTTGTCTTTACACGTGATTCTTGTTGAATTTGGTATAAACGGAAACGAAAAACCTTATCCCAACAAACGTCTCATAAGTTTAAGAAAATCATACATTCGTCGTTTTATGTTCCGGTTTGGCTAACTTCACAACATGCTCATAAGTCCAAACTTTGCTCCACCTTCACTGGTTGTTAGTTAAAAGTTAAAACTGCTTAGTGCTATAGCAAAACACAGGAAGCAGTTTTAATAAGCAATCATCTTTCTTAAACTCACCACCCTATTCAACCCGACCTGGCGACTCGTGTGCACGAAACAAGATGCCATAAAGTAAAATTGTTGAGATTCGCATGCCAAGAATTAAACTTTCAAACGCTTACATTTCAAGAAAATGTATAACTAAATAGACCGGCTGATAATCATCACATGATAAAGATGATAACTTTACTTGTATATTCTTGTTCTTGATTTTAGTTGTTAAAACATTTTAATGCTATTTCGGTTGATTCCTTCTAATCTACGCAAAAAGGGAATCAGGGAATCTGTATATGATGGCAACCTTTTATGATATCTAATTTGGTTTAAGGTACATTTTCTTCATATTATTATTGCATGTGTTAGGTGCATTCATTGTAAATCATACTTCAATTTCACTTAATGATGATCATGCGTATTTAATCATACTTTGATTATGAGACACATTGTTGTTATTGTTATCCAAAAACACATTTCTTGGATCATCCTACCATCCCAATCCTTGATCCACTTTGGACCCGTTTCAATTTGCAACCTACCCAAATAACATTTCATATGCATGCTTGCTTCATGATAAATGTAGTTTGTCATTCTGCTTTTAGATAAATACAAATTTTTATATATGATATTTAGGTACAACTTTAACAAATGCATACTTCTACATATATTTTTTAACTTCTGAGTTAATGTGTATGGATAGACTTTTAACAAATACATATTTCCACATGTTAACTCTAACCATAATGTTTGAGATTTGTGTCGGTTTGACTTTAGATTTCCATCGGGTCACTTTAAGCTTCAAATTTTTATGTATTTAACTATTATATTGACAAAATTGTTGATAGTATTGTTTCGTGTTATGCTAGCCTAGCATGACATTCCTGTGAAAGTTCTAGGCTCGACATCCAAATTCAAACTGCAGTTTTTGATAACTTTGAACTTTTTTTGACTTGGTTGCTATGCAATGCATTATTCTGTGAAATTGAATGATCTAAAATATAAAGATATATAGATATCAATTCTATCTTGTATAATGCCTTTTATAGTTTCTATACTGTTTACTTTCTTAATGTAGAATTCTTTATACATCTCATTGTTGTTTTGACTAAACCGTTTTGACCCGTTACCTAACGCTTTTTCAACAATTGCTCTTTTTTCCAATGAGATGTTGTTTTTTGTTTGTGAAATTAATTTGTTGTATGGATAGGTAATCCACTTTTGGACTTCAATACGGACTTTAATTCGAGTTTATAAGAAATCAACATTTGAAAAAATAAAAAATGTGAGAGTCAAAATTGTATAAAAGTTTGAAATCAACATTTGAAAGAAAAGTTGATTTATCAAGAAAAAATAAACTATATACAAGAATCGAACCATACCATCAAATGAAATCTTCCGAATCATGCAAGACGAAGGCCAATAATCTCCTGAAGATGAAACACACGCACGTGTGTATAACACCAACTTAAACACTTCCTTTCGCGCATAAATCACCAATAATCACCACAATTACAACCACCATCCGAAAACCTATGGTACCTATTAACATCCCTCACTATAATCTCCCTCTCCACCACTCTACTTATATACTTAAACGCCTCATGACAATCCCTGCAAATCCTCAAATTCTTCACAATCCGCAACGCCTTCCCTCGTGGCGCCACGTCAGCAACCAACCCAAACGCTAGTGCCAGCTTCTCACTGTGATACCAAAGTGCTTCTATCTTATCCTCTTTACCTACTTCATGCAACATTTCATCATAAACAGGCACATACCCTAATTTGACTATTTTCTCCATTAACTCGTTTAACTTCATATAAATTTGTTTGGTTAGTTCGTGTCTCCGGTCTCCTGCTAAAAAGACATGAACTTGACCACAAACTTCAATCCAACTCAACCCACCTTCCTTTTTTACCCTCCTCTCTCTCATCAATTTTCTAACTTCTTGCACTTCATTCAACCTTCCAGCACCAGAAAACGCATTTGCAGCAATCACATAAGCCGAATCATCTTGCGGGTTGAGTTCTTGCAACCTTTGACTCGTTTCTTTGACCATTTCAACATCACCATGATGCGCACTGACTGATAACAAAGATCTCCACATTGCAGCATCAGGTTTATGATTTTGCATTGTTAAAGCAATGTTTTTAGCCTCTTCTAACCTCCCGGCTCGACCCATTGCACCCACCAAACACGTGTAATGCTCAATCCACGGCTCTAACTTGTACTCAACCGTCATTTTCTTAAACCAATGTTCCGTTTCATTAACCAAACCCTTATTGCAAAAAGCTGTCATGACTGATAAAAAACTATATTCATCGGGTGCAAGACCTTGAAACTCCATTAACGAAAACAGTTCCAAAACCGAATCTTGATCACCTTGTTGCGCATAGCTAGACATCATTGCATTAAACCCTATAACATTCATAACCGACGCAAGCTCGTCAAACACTAAACGGGCCTCATTAACCATCCCACACTTCCCGTACCCATCTACCAACGCCGTCCCCACAATCACATTCAAATCAAGCCCGTTACTAACCGAAAGCGCATGAATCATCCTACATTGTTCCAGAGCAGCTAACTCCGCACACGCACAAAGCGCAGCCGACACACTATAAACTGTAGACCCAAAACCACAAGCTCTCATATCATAAAAATACGACAACGCATCCACAGACTTATCGTTTTGCGCAAGACCGACAATAACCGATGAAAAACAAACCGGGTCTCGTTCGGGCATTTCGTCGAACACCTTACGGGCATTATCGGGTCGTCGAGATTTGGAATAAAAATGAATAAGGGCAGAGGCGGTATAGGGTTTGGACTCAAGTGAGAGCTTAATTGAGAGAGTGTGAAGCTGGAGGCCAAAGGATAGAGAGGCGATTGAGGCGCATGTTTTGAGAAGAATGGCTAAGGTGCGCTGGTTTGGGAGAACTGGGTGACGGAGCATGGAGATGAAATGGGTAAAGGCTGCCGGAGAGTTGGAGTGGCCGGAGATGAGGGATGTCCATGAGACGACGTTGGGTGATGGGATTTGGTGGAAGAGTTGAGTGGCGGTGGAAGGTTGGTGGGATTTGAAGTAGAGGTTGATGAGGTTGTTTAGGTGGAATCGGTGGTCGGAGGTGGTGGTGACGGTGGTGGTTTTGATGAGGTGTGCGTGGATCCGGCGGGGGTCCGGTTCCATGGTTTCCGGTTGAAGGAGAAATTAGAGATTTGGGAAGAGTTTTGGGTTATAGAAGTGAGAATGTATGAAGTGCAAAAAGAACCCTTTGAAGATATTTAAAAGTTTAAAAGATATCATGTTATCTAAAAGTTTATGCAACTTGGGTAGATCCGATACAAATAAAATTAATATATTAAATATATAAATAACTAAAGTAATTACAGTTTTTAACTAGAATAATTACTATAATTCAAAAGTTTTAGTAGTCGTTTATACAATTCTCACAATAAAAGTCATTTATATTTGATCCAACTCCTATGCAACTTGTATCACAAAAGTTTAAAAGATATATTCGATTTTATGTCCCCGAGGGCTGTAGCCTTTTCTACCAGGGTTTAACGGATCGTAAATAGTAATTTTCGGGTCTCTAAAACCCTAATATTTGTTTTTATACTTAACCGAAACCCATTTAATCCATTTCATCACATAGTTAAAATATATCATAGGAAACATCAATGCAATTAACTATTTATTTATATATATTTTTTTAACAACCAAAAAACATAGAACACGTAAATATTCCGTATGAGTTGACCTAGTGGAAAAAAAATACCATCAGCAATTCCAACCCAACCATACGGAGACCTTAAGCGTCTCTAATTTATCTGAACGTCCTTAGGATCGAACTGTAGATTACAAAAATCTCTATCTTCCTTAATTAAATCACTCATGTCCCCTTCAAAGTATTATAAGTAAGGATTAAACTTAGAGCATTCTCATCCAACCCCTCATATTATGTGAGAGCGTGTTTTTATAATATAGAGAGTGATTTAAGGTGTTGTGAGTGAAATGTAAGGCCCCGTTACCGGTAGCCCTACTTTCGTGTTGGATTTACTCATAAACGCATTTCTAAATATCAGAGTTAATTAAAACATTCGCGGAATATAAAAGCTTTCATAAAACATTTCATAACAAAACACATCTTGTCTTAAAACATCATCTTGTCTTTCAAAATAACCGAAACATTAAACTTAAACGTCTTGAGTCTTCCGATGCCAACCTCTTATTCAGTGCCACGTGTCTCCTCAAGCGAGCTGCCTCATCCTACTCACCTGCGTGCATACTAAAAGTCAGCTACGCTGAGTGAGTTCTAGTTAATCATACATTATACAATACACATAAACTTATATTCTTTCAATCATACTTTCATACTTTCTTTTGTACTAACTTTCTTTCATATCTTATGTTATAAAGAGCATTACGCCCTACATTCCTCGAGTATTATTAGGGCTCGGTACCCTCCTTCCTCGAGTATTATTAGGGCTCGGTACCCTCCTTCCTCGAGTATTATTAGGGCTCGGTACCCTCTTTCCTCGAATATTAGTAGGGTTCGGTTCCCTAGTTCTCGAATATTAGTAGGGTTCGATTCCCTCTTCGTTACCATATAACCATACATCATACCTCGAGTATTATTAGGGCTCGGTACCCTTTTCGTAACCATACAACCATCCTTTCCTTCTTTTATTAACTTATCACGATCATACACATAAGCATACATATCTTACTTACCTTATATATAGCGTTACAACCTGATAGTACGTGCAATATCCGAAGATCGTTCACGTACCATCATGCAATCATTCATATATTTCACATTATTCACATACGGCATACACTTATCTCTTAGGATAAGCGTATTAACAACATATTGAGTATGCACACAGCCCCGAAAACATAACACATAAATGGGGCTAGAAACTCACCTGAATCCTGTTACGCTCTCCGTTAATCGTTATTCCCTTCTTGAGCTGTGCACGGCTAACTGTATAATATTTACATGTATCATTAACTACTACTACTCATGTTGTATTTCTATCTTTATATAACCCACAACGAACGGGGGTCCGGGGGCAGCGCCCCTGGCAGCGGGGTTCTAGGGGCGGCAGCCCCTAGCAGGGTCCAAGGGGCAGAGCCCCTGGCTGGGGTCGAGCTGTCTTAACACATTTTTCACTAGGATTTTAATTTATTTCCCAGCGAACTTAACTTTTGGCGAACTTAATATTAAGTGAATTTATCATTCAGCGAACTTATCATTCAGCGGCAGCCCCTAGCAGGGTCCAAGGGGCAGAGCCCCTGGCTGGGGTCGAGCTGCCAGGTCAGCTTGGAAAAATTTTATTTCCATTAACTGTCTTAACACATTTTTCATTAGGTTTTTCATTTATTTTCTAATTTGCTAACTCAAGCGAACTTATCATTAAGCGAACTTAACAATAATCGAACTTAACATTAAGCGAACTTACTGTAAGCGAACTTAGTGTTAAGCGAACTTAACATTAAGCGAACTTAACAATAATCGAACTTAACATTAAGCGAACTTACTGTAAGCGAACTTAACATTAAGCGAACTTAACACCAGGCGAAGTTAACTTGGCGAAGTTACACCTTAAGTGAACTTATGCCAGGCGAAGTTTTCAAGGGCGAACTTATGCCAGGCGAAGTTGTCAAGGGCGAACTTATGCCAGGCGAAGTTAACTTGGCGAAGTTACACCTTAAGCGAACTTATGCCGGTGAAAGAACAATTCTAAGAAACTACGGTGAAAGAACAATTCTAAGAAACTATATCGGTTATAATAGTGAAAGAGTAAATTTATGAAACTATGACGGTTTTTGGTAATTTTAAATCTCAACCATTGATTGATATGATCAAATGACTATGATTTATTCTTAGTCTTCCTTGGAAACTACTTGTTTTTAGAATAACCCTCCCATATATATATATATATATATATATATATATATATATATATATATATATATATCAAGTTTGCCGGGAAATGAGCGATAAAAAACCAAAAAAAACACATAGATATCAATGGACAAAAAGTCCATCTTTGAGTGGAGTCCATTGTTGTATAAATTGTTACCAAGTCACCATGTGTTATTTATATTCACAAAAAAAAATTATAAAAAAATAAACATGTTAATATGAAAGGCGACACGAACATGACAAAATTTATATGTGTGGCCGATTAGATTGATATCTTTGTCACCGTAAATATATGATTCCCATTTGGGATGACCTAGAAGAACCAATCAATCCAACACGATTGACACTGCTACTACTTAGCATATTGTCAGTCATCTTTATGAATGTATGATTTGTAAACAATTGTGACCCATGTCACGATTTGATCATAAAAGCACTAATCAGATCCGTGCTATTTGATGATAGATAATTAAGTGAACTTTCAAGAGAAGGATGCGTCTATATATATATATATATATATCATATGATGTGAATTGTTTTTTTTTGGAAGATCTTAGAATATATGTAGTTCATTAAGTGGTTATGAGAATGAAAGTCGTCCATTTATTTAAAGTAACATCTATGGATTTTTCTTAATAAACGCTAGTTTTGTTTCCTCATATAATAAAGTTATCGTATTCTTTTCATCGTCTACAATTATTATTGTTGAATTGTATGTTATTTATTTACTTTGTATGCGTAACTATATGATCCTATCTTCATTTTATCATAAACATGCTCAATCGTTAATATGACACGTTGAACTGGAATGCCTAGATTAATATTTTATAACATGTAACAAAATATTTTGTTATTATTATTAATATTATTTTTATCTTAAGTATTCAAATAAATCATGTGATTTAAAAAGGAATATTCTAGAAATTCTATCTTAACCTTGTTTCAAAAGTAAGTTTATCTACTTATTTAATTTGAAAAAAAAAAAGAAAATAATAAATTTTGAAAAAATGCCGTGCATATTCATGTGTGCATGCATATTTGATTTTTTTTTTTATTATTTACTATATTATTATCATTATCATTTTGAGATTAAATTATCAATTAATATTTAAACCAGTTTTATCTCTATCTAAATTGATTTAAACCTCCTTACCTCCACTATAAATAGAGGCTTTCATTATCATTATTTTTCATACCAAATCTCATTCTCTCTTTTCTCTCTAAGCATAAACAAGTAAGGCTTAAAATTATTTTGCTTTTCATTGTTGTTTTTATACACTTTTGCTTTCTATCATGAATTTTTTCTTGTTTGTTCTTATGTTCTTGAGTTTTTCTTTGAATCTTCATAGTTGTTCATATAATCTCACCATGATCATCATAAATTGTTAATAAAACCCTTACTTTTGCTTTAAAGATTTTGATGATCATGTTATTCCAAGAAATCACAATTATTTTCTCAAGATCTTGGATCAAAAGTATAATTTTTTCATGAACAACTATGAATGTTTTTATGATCTTCAAAAGACTCATAAAATTATTATAAATATAATAAATTATAATATTTACACTTTAAACCCTATACTTTCATAAATGTCAATAAACATCCTAAACTATAATATTTACACTTTGAACCCTATACTTTCCTAAATGATAATAAATACACAAAACTATAAGATATTACACTTTTAACCTCGTATTTTATTATTTATCAAAATCATTCTTAAAACATTTTGAGCTAGTATACAAATAGAGTATAAACCGAGTATGTATGTATTTGACGAGCAAACGGTTCTGCCTAAGGCAAGAGTGGCGTAAATAATCCCATTGGACCCGTGACTCTTACATGGGAATCAACTTGCTGGAGGTCATGCTCTTGGTTTTAAACATTCTAGTATGCGACACTCTAACTAACTTATAAATCGAAACTTAATATAGGGCATCCCGTGACCGGTTCAACTAACTCTTGCTCGTGTTCGTGTTCATCCATCAAGCAAGGTGAGTTCATAGCCCCTTTTACATGTTTTAAACATTTTATACTTTGGGGTGGAAACATGCAACTTATTCATTATATGTTTTATAAATGCTATTTGATTCAAGCTTTATTCATAATATTCATTGTGTGTGATCATTACGAGTATATACTTAATCGCATGTACAACCATTAACTTGTTAAGCCCGTGGTAGTATGATGATAGATCTATTGGCCCGACCCGCCCACTCAGGCCTCAGGTAGAGGTCTGTGTGTTCAGAATCCGACGATCGTTAAACGTTAAACATAATAGTCTAATCGTGGATTGGACGACTCGCTAATCGTGTCAGAGGTTTGGTTGTAATCACTAAATTATATAAAGTAACTTAACACATATGGATTGTTTTCAACATAAAACATATTTTTCACTATTATTTCAAATTTAAAACCTATGTTCTCACCAACTATTTTTAGTTGACACTTCGCATGTTTTTCAGGTGAAGGAAATTAAGTTATGGAGATTCATGAAACATCACTTAGGGGGTGTGTCAGACCTAGAAGTCTAAATAAATAAAGTGTTATGTCTTGTTTTCTATTTTGGATTATGTTTGGTTTGAACAACGTGTTGGTTTATTTTAATAAGAGTTTTACATTTAATACCATGTGCATGATTTCAATCTACGCACGCCCAGGCGTTTCCGCCTTCGGCCGGGGGGTGTGACATTTAATACTAGTTTGAGAACCGTGTATTACACGGGTAATTGATGAAAAGTTTGTACTTTAACCATTAAATGAAATATAGTAAACAAAACGGTCATATATTTTATACAGTTACAATTTACATTAAAATAACAAAAGTTGCATAACTAAGATTACAAAACTATGTTATAAATAAGTAAAACAGTCATTGTACACTACACGTGTAATTGTATTGGTTGTTATACATTGTTTATCACAAATCAAAATCTTTAGTTCGTGTCTGCTTGTAACTCTTGATAAGGTAACATATAGGTATGCTTATAACTTTTGATATAGCCACGTATAATTGTCCATATGATAAATAAGATTCTTCAAGTACATACAACCATAGATGAATGAGAATATATCAATGAAACTAACAAATAAAAATATCCATACACATAAAATATCATACTTTTGAATCAATTAATATATATAATGTCATTTGAGATCATGTGGTCATTTTTATCCCAAAAACATGATTATCCAAAAAACCAGATTACCTGAACTTTGATGATATAGTCATCCTTATAATTTTTTGAATTTGAAATTGATTGATCATGATAAATTTGGTGTCATTAATATTCTGTGTATGACAAATTATTAATTGATATTATATTATACAATTAACAATTGTATAATCAAGCAACATATAAAACTGGAAATTAAAATATAACAAAATGATTTTTTTTCATTTCATATTAATGGAAAACGACAAAGACATACTAACCTTAAAGCCATGTTCAAATAAAAGTGATTATTCTGAGTTAACATAATAATAGAAG
Source organism: Bidens hawaiensis (assembly GCF_021521415.1). Classification (NCBI taxonomy): domain Eukaryota; kingdom Viridiplantae; phylum Streptophyta; class Magnoliopsida; order Asterales; family Asteraceae; genus Bidens; species Bidens hawaiensis. The sequence continues at coordinate 23,919 of NW_027495264.1, forward strand.
ATTTAAGGTTACGTAAAGTGAATGTAGTGATTGTTAATTATAAAAGTCGAAATGATTGAATATGGAATGCTTAAATTTTGAATAATAATCCCCTGTTATTAGTTAATATTTTGGGAGTTGTCGGACTATTAAATTAACCGATATATATATTTTAAAAACTTATAGAAAAAAAAAGCAAAGATTTTAGATTTGTTGGAAGCATGGTAAATGACTTTTAACCGGATGAACTATTATTTTAAAAAAATTAATGTGAAAATATATGTTCTGAAACATTTTGGTCTAAATTGTAAAAGAAAATATTGAAAACTAAATATTAATTTTCTTATTGCCAAACAATTTATACTACACAAAAAATCATATAAATAAATGACATATACTTCATATAGTTAATCGGTATACATATAGATTATAATTACAATGTTCAACTTCAATAATTTAATGCTAAACACCAAGATATATATAATAGATATTCTCTATGTTTGCAATATTTATACAACACTTGGAGAAAATTATGGAAATACGCATTTTTCCGAGTTCAAATGCATATGAGAAGATTTTAAATCCAATTTTGAAACAAATCTTATATAAAAATTTATGCACTGTTGCTTGAATCCCAGTTTAAAAAACAATTTGTAGTTTACCATACAAATCCAAATTCTTCGACAATGATGCACCTTTATTTGTTTTAATTTGCAATTACCTGTGACTCTAAAACTATATTCTAACAAACATACAACGTCAACTTTAATATTCCTTATTTTTTTATTTCACCATTAATGTTAATGATTGAATCTATTAGGATTTACATATAATAAAAACAAACTTGAATTCATATATTGACATGACTTAAAAGATAAAGACCATATATTGAAATAAGTGAAAAATGTGAGAAGGGCTATGAGAGTGACAAGTGGCAAAAATAGGTAGTCTTTTATTAGAAGAGATTGATAAAGAAATCTAGGGGTGGAAAAATAGGAACATGCATGGAAGCTAGCCCGAATAGGAAACAATCATGGCAAGAAGTTGGCAGGTTACAGGTTTTATAAGTAGAAAAGCTAAATAACAATAAAATATTTAAAATTAAACAGCCAATTCAAGTATATGAACACAAATTAGCTTTCACATAAAATGATAAAAGCCATCAATGCCCAATACACGTTTTTTATTTAATATCTTCTTTGTTGAAGTAATATTAAACTTTGCTGAACGAATATAAAACAATAATCAGTTTATAGAGAGCTTGATGATCATGGACGAAGCTTTATTAGTGTATGCCGGGGGGTTCTTTCTTTTTTTGCTCAGTATTGTAATTAATTTACTCGTTTTCGAATGAAATTTTGATTCCGACCCCCTTCATTTGTGAAAAATTTTATACGTATTGAGTGCCCCACGCTTTCGCCCAAACTTCACTAATGATGTACACTATCATGCATGTAAAGTAATGTTTGATTTTGCACACCGTTTCCTTTACCACTTGTGCACTAAAAAACTTTAAAAACATCTGTAAACAATAATCTAGACTCTAGAGGGAGTATTTTCTTGAATGCTATTGGTCATATATATAATATTACCAGCTTTGTAGATCGACATGTTCTTTTATTCTATTAACCAAAAGAAACAAACGAATCATTAAGTATAATCATGGTTGAACACTCGAACATATAGCAAAATTATATATATTAAGATTACTTTCTCATATTATAAAGTTAAATATCATTATATATCGCGAATCTATGGGTTATATGGGACAGCCAAACCCCTAATACGAAACTAGTAAACATATATTATTAAAAATGAGTTCTTTTAAGATGGCATAAATTATATAAACGATTAGCAAAAAGATAGATGGGGCAATAACAAAAAAGATGTTATACATACATCAGAGGATTTAATATTCACTCAGTCCAATTAACACGAAATGAGTTAATTAGACCTTTGAATTGAGGAGAGCACTCCAAAAAGCCTTGATTCTGTAATATACACTTACAAATTCATCTTATCATCTATATAAAACCTTCATCTATATAAAGTGATCATAATTTGGTAATTTTCTTTATATAACTATATTATCATAATAGCATACTTTGAGTATGCTGGAGTATATTTGAACGGTACTAGGATATATATTAGTACATCAAAAAACATAACTAATATGCATTATACCTTATTAATATTAGTTTTCTAGTCTCTGTCATCATTTTTAGTTTTGCAGTAATTTTTTATATTGTTAGTGTAGCTTGAAATGAATTCTTAGCTGGATTTGTTTTCAACTATTTAGGATGGCTGAAGTTTAGGTAGTTAGCCATAAACGAAGAAGACAATAAAGGTCTCTTTCAATGATGCTTAATTAATTATTGAAGTGTACAAGGTAAAAACAATTAGGCTGGCACCATTTTTTCGTTCCTGCGTTAGGTCTCGCAACTTGGATGCACTATTGCAATTGGTTTTAAAAGAACCGTTGCATAGAAAGAAAAGATCTCGAATTTGAAGTTGAGCTAGCTTACACCGAATAAGTAAGTGATTGAAGATATAACCGCAACTATTGTATCCATTTGGCATGACATGACATCCGAAACTTGACAAATAAGTAGCCAGTTAATTGATATATGTTCTTCTCATAACGAGATCAAACAAGTTTTTTCTTTTTGTATTTTCATGTTATTTATATAATTTTTGATACCATGAAATCACGTATTTCTTTTACATGACATGTATTAGTATAGATGTTACGTTCAAATTTAATAATTCATGAATTATATACAACTACGAAAATAAATAAATATATATAATATACACTGCAAAATGAAAATAAGGCTTACGAAATGTCAAAGTTGATATTTTCTCATCCTTGCAATACACGTTGATTTCCTTACGATTATATGATTTTAATAAGAGACCAAAAAGGCAAAAAGTAATTTTGTATTACAAGAAAATGATTAATTAAATTCAACTTGAAGAATTTATCACGTCGAAATAAGAACTCCAGAAGGACCAGAACATAATACACGACAGGCTAGCTTATTGTTTTTTCTTTCACAATTTTAGTTGATTCAAATACATGTTACAATAATTGTTAAGAGAAAAAAAGTCTATTATTTTATGTAATATGTATGTAGTTAGATTTTGTCTTTTCTTTATTACAATACTTTAACCGCAACTATTAATTTGTTTAATTATAACTTCATAATCCCTTTTAGCCTTCCAATACAATATATAAAGTTTGTATTTAAACGTCCATAATATAATGCTAAACTGGTGCCCGCGTAATGCACGGGAAACAAAAATCATAGTAATCATGCAACAATTATGGATGTTCAAGGTTCGTTTGAAACCTTGAAAACGTTTGAACCAATCATCACTTTTAGTAAGCCGGTTTCCGAATGTTCAAACCATAGCGAACGGTTTTGGTTTATGGTTTATACAGAAAATTGGCCATATAAAACCAGACAGGACGATAAACTTATTATTGAAACTCAATGTGTGAAACCAAGCCATTAGTAATGATTCGGTTTAAAGTTTCAACGGTTAAGTTTTGGTTCTCAATAACAAAAATCGAACCAACGGTTTGGCTCACGGTATAACTTAGAAACCATTAAAACCGAATTGTGAACACTCATACGTAATATGTTAAATTTTTTTATTTGAAAAATTATAGCAATACCATACCCAAGTTAAAAACAATAAAATCATCATTTTTATGATGCAATTTTTTTTTATAGAAAATATGAACGTGTGAAAAAGTTATAGCTGTTGGAAAATTGTTGGTGAGAAGTCATTTACAATTAAAATTAAAAAGGAATATATAGGTAAAGATAAAGGTCTAAAGTAGTAACTAAATACTTAAATTTATAAAAATTGATTAAAGTTGAGAGACAATGTTGTAAATATTTCAAGACATATTTTTTAATGGACAATTTTGTCCCTATTTTGCATGCTATATAAGATGTAAATTAGCCATTAAAATTCGTAAATTACTTAAAAATAAATGTCTTAATTTGCTCATGTATCATGTATTATATATATAATATAACTATTTTTTATCCCCCTGTGTTACGGAGGTTGTTTTATATTGTTTGTTCTAATATTTATTTATTTTTATAATTTATATTTTTTTTATTGTATGAAAGTCAATAATATACTTATGGTTTGATGATAAATTGTTTCACAAATAAATGAGATGTTATAACCCGGTTTAAAAGCTATATGGTTTTGATGAGATCCAAGACCCGTTTATTTTTTTTACTATAAAATTGATTTTTTTAATCATAAATAATATTTATGAAAGTTAATAATATACTTATGATTTGATGAGACCCAAGACCCGTTTATTTTTTTACTATAAAATTGGTTTTTTAATTTAAATAATATATATATATGTATATATATCTTTTTTAAATAAATAAGATATTAATTTTTAGTATATCCTATTTTATAGGACTTTTAAATCAATAATTTGGTGAAAATAATTTTTTATTTAATGAGATGTTATAACTCGTTTAAGGAATATATGGGTTTGGTAAGACCCATACCCATGAATTCGGGTCAAATGCATGAGAAGTCTTCATTTAAAAATCAAGCAAATCTGGTGACTTCAAAAAAAGGGGGAGCGACCATATCACGACACATGGAATTTTTATGTTTTCGTTTATATATATTATTATAGATAGATATAAGCTTTTAATAGAGAGGTGGGACGAACGCATGATGCTCTCACTTTTGAGATTTTTAATTTATATAAGAAATATAAAAAGTATATTACCTACCCATCGATGTATGCCAACGAAGATTTTATTGGAACAAAATTCCATACCTACCAAAACTCCAAAACTGTTTTATATTAGGAAATGGGTGTTAATGATATATTTAAAAACCCTAAACCCTATGAACGATTTTGAATGATCTTTCCAGCCATCACATCTTCTAAAGTCGAAATACCAAGGAGGAGGAGCTTCCGGATCGGAGTTTCATCAACCGGTTGTCGGTTTTGCTTGTTTTAACGTTTGTGAGTTCGTTTTTGAGTTTTAGACTTTGAAACAAGTTCCAGTCAGTTTGTAATGAATACTTTGAGCTTAATTATCATTATTATCTACTGTTAATTCATTATGGTTGGCTAAATTTGTTTGAATCGCCTAGGTTTGATGTTTAACGGTTGATTTATCACTTTTCGTGTGCTGATTTCGTGTTTGATTGTTTAGTTATTGTAAAGTTCATAATTTGTGATATTATTCCATGAACCTTGCTTCCATTATATGTATTTTAGGTTGCATGAGCCCCGAGTAGTTGATTATTGCATGAATTTGTTTCGTGTAGTCGTTATTTGCTAGTTCGGTTAATACTGAGTGTGTTGATTGATTCCAACATGTCCCAAGGCTTCCAAGAACAGCCAGAAATCATAAAAAACGACCGTTTTGTCTTCTAGCGGGCTTTGTGGGCTTGTTTTAACCTGTTTTATATTAGGAAATGGGTGTTAATGATATATTTAAAAACCCTAAACCCTATGAACGATTTTGAATGATCTTTCCAGCCATCACATCTTCTAAAGTCGAAATACCAAGGAGGAGGAGCTTCCGGATCGGAGTTTCATCAACCGGTTGTCGGTTTTGCTTGTTTTAACGTTTGTGAGTTCGTTTTTGAGTTTTAGACTTTGAAACAAGTTCCAGTCAGTTTGTAATGAATACTTTGAGCTTAATTATCATTATTATCTACTGTTAATTCATTATGGTTGGCTAAATTTGTTTGAATCGCCTAGGTTTGATGTTTAACGGTTGATTTATCACTTTTCGTGTGCTGATTTCGTGTTTGATTGTTTAGTTATTGTAAAGTTCATAATTTGTGATATTATTCCATGAACCTTGCTTCCATTATATGTATTTTAGGTTGCATGAGCCCCGAGTAGTTGATTATTGCATGAATTTGTTTCGTGTAGTCGTTATTTGCTAGTTCGGTTAATACTGAGTATGTTGATTGATTGTGGTATACGCGTGCCATTAGGGTTTATGTTTCTTGAATCATTTAGGTCAGTAGGATCATCCCCTTTGAGTTGGACCAAAACCTTAGGGGTTAGTTTATCTCTCTGCTTTTGTTGATTTAGTTACCCGTTGCGAGACCACGTGCGGTTTTCTAGCTATCGACTAGGTTAGTTTGTAAGTTGAGTTATTTTATCCTTATTATTGAATTACCCCTCCCTTCCTAGGTTTGTAATTAGCTCGAGCCTTAGTGAGGATTGTGATTTTGATACGGACCAAGTAATAAATCATTAGGGTACGTAAATAAGCAACCGTAAATTAAAAGCTAAATAGACGTTGTTAGGGTTTTCTGGTAAAACTGACCGTAGGGACCCAGTTGCCTTGATTCCATCTATCTTAGTTCATCTTTAGAAGCCGGTTTCAAACACTTGTTAGCACCTGATCCATCCTATACCCGTTAAGTCATCTTACCTAGGTGATTCGTCTTCTTTTTATCGTTAGTTCCGTTAAGTTCATCGTTAGTTAAGTTAATTTAAGTTAGTTAAGTTTATTTAGTTTAAATAATTAGATAAATAAATATATTATTTAGGCAGGACTTAGATTAGAGTTAATTATCTGAGCCATTCTCACGTGTCTTTGTGTTCGACATTCGGACTTTCATTAAACTGTGCTGCTAAGCGACTGGTACACTTGCCGTTTGTGTGAACTAGGATAGACTGTTTGGTTTTTAAAGCTTAGTTGCGATTCGTGTTTTATTTATATAGATATTTTCGCACATCAGAAAGCTAACTACAACACAACATAGTAAAACCACATTGGAAGCTGGAAAGTACATCTATATTATTATTATTATTAGAGTAAAGTGCCATTTCGTTCTTAAGTTATGACAAATAATGCAAATTTAGTCTAAAAAGTTTAGTTTTTGCATATGGACCCTCCACTTTTCACAGTTCTTGCCAATTACATCCAAATCATTAACCCCGGTAAATTTAATCGTTAAGTCAGGGGTAGACATGTCTTTTCACTATTTCTTTATTACAATATCTATTTCAGTGAACTGTGGTTTTCGTCCCTCTGGTTTGTCCAAATCTGCGGTTTTAGTCTAATAGTTTCAAGTTTGCAATTTTCGTCATTGTAGTTTCATTTCACTTGTAATTAAACTCGAATTCCCTAATCTCGTTAAGTCTGGTCGTAAAACCCATTAGTGTGCCCTTCACGTGAGGGGCAGTTTTGTTCCTTCTTTTTTCCTTTTCCCCAAATACACCACAACCCCTCACATGATGGGGCGTGCGAATTAGGATTGAGGTTTATTTGGGGAGAAAAACAACAAAACTGGTTGTCACGTGAGAGACATGCAAATGGGTTAACGACTAGACATAACGAGGTTAATAAATTCGGGTTTCATTGCAAGTGAAATGAAACTACAATGGCGAAAATTGCAAACTTAAAACTATTAGACTAAAACCGCAAATTTGGACAAACCACAAGGATGAAAACCGCAATTCACTGAAATAAGTATTATAATAAAGAAATAGTGAAAATACATGTCTACCCCTTACTTAGCGATTAAATTTAACGTGGTTAGTGATTTGGATGTAATTGGCAAGAACTGGGAAACATGAATGGTCCATATGCAAAAACTAAACTTTTTGGACTAAATTCGCGTTATTTGTCAAACCATAGGGAAGAAAATGACACTTTACTCTTATTATTAAAATTTATCTTCCAAATAATAATATTTTTGTGGTTTTTTTAGAAACAGGGAAAGGGGGAAGCAAAACAATGGTTTATTTGAGTGAGAGTCCAGCCAGCGAATATACAAACAAGATTACAACTTCTACAGCTGTCTGAACCACCACTTCTACTACAGATCTGATTCAAAATCACTCAATTTCATCAATCCTCTACCCTAATTTTGACTTAAATCTCTTCAGTCTGTATACAACTTGTGGGTTTTCATTTAGGGTTTAACACCAACTTAAATTAAATCCAACTTTATTCAGGGTAATGGTGTTTTGGGAAGGCTACGTGAGCGATGAAGTGATGGGCACATTTGCTCCAATTGTCGTCTACTGGCTCTACGCTGGCTTCTTCCAGCTGCTACCACCACTCGATAACTACCGCCTGCACACTCGCAAGGAAGAAGAAGCCAAAAACTCGGTACCATTGACTTCAGTCATCAAAGGTGTCTTGCTGCAACAGCTGGTGCAAGCAGTCGTTGCCCACCTACTGTTCTTGGTAATTTTTACATAAAGCTTTAACCTTTTGCTTCATATTGTGTATAAGTTCATACCCTTTTGGTTAATTAGCAAATGGTTGAGGTTTTTTGGTTAATTTTTAGATCCTTTAGAAATTAGAATTTAACACTTTAAGTTAAGTTAGAGATGATGGTTGATTGGTTTGATGAGATTAGATGTCAGTATGATGAAATTGATGTGTGTGCTAATTAGTTTTTACTTTTAGGTTGATCTTAAGATGCTCAAGAAATCGTATATCGGTTGCATATACATACCGTGTTATATGTCACTTGTGTCCCATATGCATCGATGAGAATAATTGTCTCTAGGGTCAACTCCTCGTGTTTTGGGAACGATAAGACACGGGCTTTTTGTGATAATAATCGAGTGCATTCTTGAGCGCTTCAGTAACATTCTTGGAATCACGTTGTTATTTCTTCAAACAATCCTTAACTATTAAGGTCTCCGTTAAAAGTCGTCTCTTTAGTGGTTCTGCATTTTTTCAAACTACCTATATTTATTATACAAATTGCCAAGCTGCCCAAGCATGAAATTTGGCAAACTTTGTATTATGTTCTCTTTTCCTAGAATAAATGCCAACTCTACTGAAGTGAGATCAAGAACACATTTTTAATTATCTAAAACGAATATGTATATCATTAATCTTTTTGGGCTAATATAAATAAATGTGCAGGATACCAGATATTGAACCTTTAATGTAATCGAGGCTTAGAAAATATCAGTCGATACATGTAACTAAGTGACAGTTTCTTTGAATGTATCTTCATATGCATTATCTTGAATTCGATTTCTTTTGGTACCTTGAAATGTTTTTATTCGTTTATCATCTATTCTCTTCATACCTATAAAAAGTTTGGACTTTTTATATACATCCTTCAAATAGCTCAAAATCTCATCTGCAATTTGTAAGATCATATTTACTCATTGAAAACTCTAAAATATCAAATTTAATATCTTTTTAGCATTTCAAAAGGGTAAATATTACATATTTGACATCTTTGTTCATGTCATATGCAGGTGACATCGCAAACCGATTTGGTCGGGACTGAAGTCCAACCGTCAATCCCCGTTCAGATTTTCCAGATCATCATCGCCATGTTCGTGATGGACACGTGGCAATATTTTGTGCATCGTTACATGCACATAAACAAATTTCTTTATCGCCACATTCACTCACAACATCACAAACTGGTTGTACCGTATGCAATAGGGGCACTTTATAATCACCCTCTCGAGGGTCTACTGTTAGACACAGTTGGTGGGGCCATCTCGTTTCTGATTTCAGGAATGACTGCAAGAACCGCAGTTATATTCTTCTGTTTTGCAGTGGTTAAAACCGTTGATGATCATTGTGGACTTTGGTTACCCGGTAATCTTTTCCATATATTTTTCCAAAACAACACCGCTTATCATGACATTCATCATCAGCTTCATGGATTAAAGTACAACTTTTCACAACCTTTCTTCCCAATTTGGGACAAGATTCTCGGGACCCACATGCCATATGATCTCATAAAACGACCCGAGGGTGGTTTCGAGGCAAGACTATCTAAAGACTAAGCCAGCTCTGTTCATTACTCCATTGTATTATCCAGTCAAAACTTCGGTTGACCAAGGTGACTTGACATTGTTCTTTAATTTATATTTTTTTAAGGGAATCATGAAGCTCAATCAAATGAATATGCTAGTAAAGTTTCTCAAGTTTAAACTCTTTGATTGTGTTTAGTATTTTGATTATTCTTTTTTTTTTTGTGTTTTTGTTGTTTGATTAGTTTATGATTTAACGATGTACTGATGGTTTGTAACTTGTTAGTTATTCGAGTGTTGAGTGATCTAGAACTCGTGTGTAATTCGTTCGTCATGAGATCTCTGTTTGAAACCAAAATTATATTTGTTCTTCAAATGAAAGAAGACTATTTCATCCAACATTAGTAAATATTCTGAAAAGGATACTAAGATACTATGTGAGCAAATGTGTAACACCTATCGTTGAAAGAAAAAAAAATGAATTACGTACTGTTAAGAAAACCGGAACAAAATATAAATTTTCTGTTTGTAAATTGATTTAAAGGAGGGGGTTGTGTTTAGGGGGTGTGCACGGTTCGGTTATTAGCATTAACCCAACCGAACCAATCGGTTATCGGTTCGGTTAATTTCGGTTAATAACCTATATCAAACTTGAGCTAAAATTTTGCTTAAAAATAAATGAAATGAATGTTTAAATACATGAAATGAAGGTATAAATATATGAAATTGAGATATTAGTGCATCAAATGGAGATATAAATACATGAAAATGATAGTATTAAACTATTAATACATATAATAATGAAATAGAGGAAAAAATGCTTGAAAATACGAAAAAAATGAAGAGTTCGGTACGGCTCGTTAATACCGGTTAATTCGGGTTTCAGTTTTTTGGTTCGATTTCATCAGTTTTCGGTTAACGATTCGGTTATTGCTCACCCATAGTTGTGTTTACTCTTTCAAGCCTATTGAACAGTTGTTGGTGGTGGTGGTGGTGGTGGTGATGGTGGTGCTATTTTGTGCGCACTTTTGGAATAACATTTGATCTTTTAGTCTATAATGTAGGAAATCATAAAATTGGAAGATTAAAATACAAAGTACAATAAAAATGAGAAGAGTAAGAAGACTTCTAATCCATTGATATTAAATTTGGATGGTGGAGATTAATTAAAAATAAAAACCGATGAGAAGAGCATGAAGGTAATAACCTATTTATAATGACTTTCTCTCTACACATGCAATGCACATGTTAATTCTCCATAATTTTAAAACGTCAATAACTTTTTCATACGACATTTTTTTTGAATTTATTACCATAATAGCAAGCGTTTTTTTAATTTTTAATATGAATATCATATTGTTATATAAAAATTAAAAATTAACGGGTTTTCTATATTGTGTTATTTGATAGTCCATTGTGTTTTTTACTTGAGTTTTTCTATGCATTGTGTTATAGATTTTGGTCATTTTGTGTTTTTCAATTGATACTCATATTAAAGATAAAAATTAAAACAAAACATCATTGTGTTTTTTTTGTTTGTTATTGTATCTTTATACTCAACATTTGTCTTTCTACTTGACACACGTCAATTAATTTCATGTGGAAAGAGAAAATATGTACTATTATTTTTATACTCGTTTTCTTTTGGTCCCTACTTGACACATGTCAAATAATCATGACTTTTCACATTTCTCATTTTTGTTGGCCTTTATAGAATAACTCAATTCGTATTTACTGATATTATTATTCTATGAAGTTACTGCATCTTTCTATAATTGTAATAAATTATATATATATATATATATATCGAGCAAGGTTATAATAAGTAAATTTTTCCTAAAAAGTGTAGAAAGTGTGTTTTCACCATTATATCTATTAAAACACACCGCACAATAAACACACCACATCTAAAATAAAACTCACCGCATAATAAACACATTTTCCATATCCACCATCAGATCAACATATCTAACGTACCAGATTACTTCTTACACTTTTTAGACACACTCTACTTTTTATTTTAACCCCACCCTATATATATATATGTTTAAGTTCAAGAAAGAAATGTATTTATTGTGAGAAATGAGAGAAATGAAATCATCCAATCAAAAATTTTCTTTTGTTTTATGATTTATTTTAATCATAAGGGTGTTTTAGTAATATAGGTTTTTCATAATTTTGGTAAGTAGTTATTATTTGAATAAAGTTAGAGAATACATGTCTCATTTATTTCTTTTTATTATAATTTATTCTTTTTGTTCAATTAATGGTGGGTCTATTTAAACTAAACGTCAACATACAAGAATTTCTTTTGTGTAATTTATCAAAATCATTTTGTTGGTTATATGTCTAAGAAGCATCTTTCTTCATATTTTACCTACACAGTTCAAAAACATACCTATACTAGCAATTATGTTCAAGTATGTGTAAGCCCGTAACTAAATTGTGTAGATGATTATATTTTGGTAAGTATTAAATTTTTAAAAGTGTCAATTTGTTTCTATTATTAATTTAATTATGTTATCGATTTAAAAAACATTACAATTTGATTTTGTTATGAGTCATCAGATCACATCACGTTTAACTTTTTTTTTTTGTTAGTTTTTTTATATTTATAACTAAAGATTAATTATAATATATTCATCTTACAATATACTTATTCTATACACCCTACGCATATATACTAATTTTTCCTACACAATACACATCTTTATTCAGCAGACCCTACACAATAAACATATTTATCCTACACATCTATAAATTTTTACATACATCGTAATTACTATAAAACATATAACAAATCAATTTTATAACAATTACCTATACTTTTTATTTTCTTAACATGGGATTTGTTTGCATTCTTAATGTTAGAACTCGACAACATATAGCCAAAAACTACGATATACTTATCCTACACACTATACACATATAAATTATTTATACTACACACCCAACACAGATAGAACAATAATTTATTCAGCAAAGTAAACATATGTATTCAGCATACCCTACATAATATAATGTTAACATAGAATTTGATTTGTTTTATGTTATGCAGTAATTTGAATGTATGTAAAAATTTATAGGCGTGTAGGATAAATATGTTTATTGTGTAGGGTCTTAAGAATAAAAATGTTTATTTTGCAGGATAAATTATTGTTCTACCTTTGTTAGGTGTGTTGGATCAATCAATTTACATGTGTAGGGGGTGTAAGAGAAGTATATTATAAGACGAAAAGATCATAATGAATTTATATTTATAAATAAAAGAATTTAAAAGAAAGAAAAAAAGAATAAAACGTGATATGAGGAATCATAACAAAAAAAAAATACAACGCTTTTTTCTAAACTAGTAACACCTAACTAAATTAATAAAAAATCATTAATAACACATAACAATCATGTTATGTAGTTTGTTAACACACTATTCCGTTAATTTATGATTTTTTATTGATGTTTAAAATGTTGAATAAAGGTTTTGGCTGAATATTAACATATTACAAGCTATGAGTTTGAATGACTTGTTGACGGAAATTTGTCAAACTCCTTCCTGCACATGGGTTTACTTCCATAAATAGTTTTAATTTCATTTGAAGGCTTAATTAAATTAATTGATTTAAGAATTGCCTTTAATATTAAACCACACATAAAGACCAAATTATCCTTTTCTCCTTCAAATCCTTGCACATAAGTTGTTATTTATTACAAAATTGCAATTATTAATATATACCACTGATTACATCTAATCAATTGTCAAGATTGATTTCTTGCATTTCTTGCAATAAATTGATTTCTATCTTGAACCCTAACAAGAAATGAGAGAAATGAATATGAGCCACTAGTTTTATTTTAGGTTTTAAATATTTAAAAATAAATAAAAAAGATGTAAATGCAACAATAAATGAACTCTCTCTCTCCAATTAATACAACTAATATAACCATAATAAATATATCTAATTAATATATCTAACTAATTTTAGTATAATAATTAAAAATATAAAAACCCTACTTTAGTTTTATTTTTTATTTACACATTCTTCATTTTATTCAACATAAATACAATCTATTCATATAATACTATTTCTTTATATTATAAAAATAATTTTCACTCAATATATTAGCATATATCAACGTATTTAAATTCAATAAATATACAACATACACAAAGTTATATAACCTACACTTGTTTTGAGCAATAAAAACGTACAACATACAAAAACATATAACTTACATATGTAATTCGACATTAACAATTATATAAACTACACAAAGATACACATACCCTACACATGCGTAGTTCATATGTTTTTCGTATGTAAGCTATATGTTTTCTTATTCTTAGAACAAGTGTAGGTTATATGTTTTTGTGTAGGTTGTATATTTTTTATTAATATTTAATGCAACCATGTGTAAGATATATAGTTTTTTGTATTATTTATCACAATGTAACTACGTGTTGATGGACATTGATATGTTGAGTTTGAAGAAATTGGTTTTTGAAAATAAATTAATGTATGAATAAATTGTATTTGTGTAAGATAAAATTTTCGTGTGTAGGTTATATGTTTTTTATGTGTAGGTTATATGCTTTAGTGTGCGTGTGTAATTTATTGATGATGAATTTTGTGTGTAGGTTAAATGTTTTTCATGTGTAGGTTATATGATGTCTTATTCTTAGAACAAGTGTAGATTATACGTTTTTGTGTAGGTTGTATGTTTTTTGTTAATATTTAATACAAACACATGTAAAATTATTTTTTGGTATTATTCATCATAATGTAAGTATTTGTTGATGGATATTAATATATTGAGTTGGAAGAAATTAGTTTTGGATAAAAAGAAACTTAATGTATGAATAAATTATACTTGTGTAGGATAAAAATTCAAGAAACAAAAAGTAAGTTATAAAAATAAATGAGTTCTTAATATTTTCTAATTATAATAATTTAATTAGTTATATTATTTAAATAAATAAGTATTATGATTTATTAGTTATATTAATTGAAGAAAGAGAATAATTAATAGTTTTTTATTTAGCTTTAAGCATTTAAAACTTAAAACAAAACTAGTGGTCCATATTCGTTTCTTACATTTCTTGCAATAATTTCATTTCTCTCTTGAACTATCCCCTATATATATATAATTTATTAAATGCATAATAAGTTATTCTTCTCATCTTCTGTGTTAATGCCTTGTACATGACATCTTGAGTAGGAACTTGGAAGGGTTTGGAAGATCTTGAATTCAAGTATTTCATACAAATTAAAGAAATAAATTGTCGTTAAAAAAATGCATTGTACGTTAAGCAAATTGACCGCTATACCATTTGTGATAAATTAACTCTCTAACAGTGTTAGTGAGTAGAAATTAAAATGACAAAAAAAAATGAAAACCTAGCTGTCTTGTAGAAAAAAAATATAAGTAATAGTTTTAGCCAAACTAGAATGAGAGATGAACTTAAATTTAATTGTAACAATAATAATTATTAATGTTGTTATTATTATTACTATTAATTATTATTATTATTATTGATATTATTATTAATGTTATTATTATTATTATACTTTGATATATAAAATATATTGACATGATAACTATGTAGCTTCATATAAAATTCAAGACATCTAAAACAAAATTTATCACGTATAATACAAGTCATATATGCAATAGTTTCTAATTTACTCCCATTTAATAAGAGTTTTTTACCAAAATGGGGGAGAGGAGAAAAATATTTACCAATATGGATGATTTGAAAACTATTTACCAAAATAGGTTTTCCTTAATATAATAAATTTACCTTTTCTCACACTCATTCTTATTAAATAAATTAATTCTATTAAAAACTTATATATAAAAAAACATATATAAATGAGTTTGGAAAGTGTTAAAAAACGTGGGTTAAAATAAAATTAAACTTTTATTTTTTTGTTTATCATTTCGATTAAGATATATTCCTATAAAATATTTCTTATATTCCTATTTTTATTTATTTATTTATTATCAAATGAGTTTATATTTCATTTTGTTGACTTATGTTCTTATAAATTGTTTTTTATATTTATATTTTTATTTATTTATTATCAAATGAGTTTTTAAAAAAATGAGTTTGGAGTTGTTTTATGGTCTAGACCGATGTTTCAATTTTTTATGTTTTATTTTTTTGCTTTTGAAATTTCATTTTCATCTTTTTATATAAGTAACATACGTTAAAAAATAACTTACATCTCCATTTAAATTTTGTTGAATGAAAAGATGTATTCAAACTAGAGCATTTTTTATATCTAAGTTATACACGAGTGTAAGTAATTTATTTGTACGATGACAAATTGAACCAAACAGATTCCGAGTAAACATCGTTACCAATATCGTTATTATGTCCAAATTAGTTATTAAAGACTCCTATGTAAAATAACTTAAAGAAAACCATAAAAATAACAATAATAAAGAAATTAAAAGCAAAGAGAATAAAAAATAGTTTTTCTTATAAATCGATTTTCATAAAACAAAACGTAAATGTTGGAAACGGATTCCAGAAACTTTTTTTTTTTTGAATAGTTTAATGGAAAAAAAGATGTATTTTATTTATTTAAATTATTTTTTATCTATGATTTTTATATATAAGTTTTTAATAGAAATTAATTTATTTAATAAGATTGAGTGTGAGAAAAGGTAAATTTATTAAGAAAAAACCTATTTTGGTAAATAGTTTTCAAATCACCTATACTGGTAAATACTTTTCCCCTCTCCCCCATTTTGGTAAAAAACTCATTTAATAAACAATTAATACATTGTTTAATTAAATACATATTTAATTCACAACATTAAATACATGTAATAATACACATTTAATAATAATAACTATTATTATTATTTAAATAACGCAATTATAACCGGTGTTTAAAGCCTGTCGGGTTCGATTGTACTTTAACGAATCCGACACGAAATACGTGGCACCCACTAGTTATTGTAGAAAATGAGCGTTCATGACTCTTGGTAAAAAAAAATACATCCTGAATTAGGTTATTTAGCTAAGAAAAGTTAAGTTACAAAAATATTTAGGGGTTAGCTTGGTATATATATCTGAATTTTAAAAAGCATTAAAAAATTTTTGAACGAAGAATTTTTTTAATTTTAAATTTTTGTCGTCTATAAAGTATAAACCCAAGATCTCTCAAAACACTTACAGCCCAGCCCAGTATGTTTAAAAACTGTCTTTAATTACCAGTTGACCAACAGTTAACCCCATTAATTTAAGCATTAATTATTAATCCATATAATAGTTTCATATCTATCTGACGTTAATGCTTTTAGAACTAACTTTATATGTTTTCCTAATATGATTAGTTTGACATTTAATTTGAATATAATTATCAAAGCATAATTACTAATATAATAGGTTTGTATGTTTAAAACACATCCAATTCAGTTTAAGGCATCTCATATACAACTAATCACATTTTGTATATTTAAGTTTAATTATTTCATATGGCACCATTTATATATTATTCTAGATGCCCATATTAAATACTATGAGAAATAAAATCAGTTTGCTCACACTATATCACTTGGAACTATATAGAACTTGTGGGGTTTTATTGAGGGCTCTGGTTGCGATTACGGGTTAAGAAGTTCGATTTTACTAGGATGGTGTTTTGGGAAGGGTATGTAAGTGATGAAGTGATGGGCACATTTGCTCCGATCATGGTCTACTGGTTGTACTCGGGGTTTTATCAGTTGCTACCATCCGAGAGTCTGGATAAATATCGGCTGCACACAAGGAAGGAAGCAGATGTGAAGAACACGGTGCCAATGAGTTCGGTTATCAAAGTTGTGTTGCTTCACCGGCTAGTTCACGCAACGGTTTCCTACCTCATGTTTTTGGTATGTTATGTTATGTTATGTTTGTTTGATGTTATAATTTATAAAGCTCTTACATTTATTTAGTTGTTTGATAATGGTTTCATAATTAGATGTATGAAGAAATTATAATTTATACATCATGTTTAGAGAAATAATAAAAGACAGAATACCACTAATTTAAACTTAACTATACATTATAATTGATATATAACACCATTATATATAATGTTGTACCACAATCATTTGACAAGTACTATATTCATGTCCTATGTAGGTGACATCAGTGACAGATTTTGTTGGGACTAAAAGTGAAATCCAGCCACCACTCATAGTACAGATCTCTCAGTTCATCATTGCAATGTTTGTGATGGACATGTGGCAATACTTCATGCATAAGTACATGCACACAAATAAATTCCTGTATCGACATGTCCACGCTCAACATCACAAAATGGTCGTGCCTTATGCAATAGCCGCGCTTTACAATCACCCTGTCGAAGGTGTATTCGACACAATAGGTGGTGCCATTACTTTTCTTGTTTCGGGAATGACTCCAAGAACCGCGGTTATATTCTTCTGTTTTGCTATGGTAAAGACCATTGATGATCATTGTGGAATTTGGTTACCAGGCAATCTTTTTTCATATGTTTTTCCCAAACAATACTGCTTTTCATGATGTCCATCATCAAGTCCGTGGAACGAAGTACAACTTTTCGCAACCTTTTTTTCCAATTTGGGACAAGCTTCTTGGGACCTACATGCCGTATGAACTCGTGAAGCGACCCGAAGGAGGTTTCCAAGCAAGACCATTGATATCCAAATATTAAGTTTACTATGTTTGTGTTTGATTGTGTTATCTGATCAAGACTTCTGTTGACCGAGGTAACTTGACATTGTTCTTTGAATTATATTTATTCTAATGGATTGTTTATCACAAACAAATGAATTTGCTAGTAAATGTTTTCATGTTCATTTATACGGGCATGATCAATGTTGAACTAGTAATTTGGTATTTAAATGTCTTGCAATGTTTTATGCACACCATTATAAAGCTAACCTCATCAATTGCACCAATGAGTCGTAGTCAATGAGTTGAGCCGGGCCTGTCTTCTTTTAACTTGAAAGAGCTCAAGATCCGCTTACTTCATGCTCTATGTCGAAAGCTTGAGTTCGGTCTGTAAATAATTTTATAATTAATAGGTTCGCTTACATTCGTGAGCTTAACCAAGGTTGGTGTGTGAAGCTTATCGAGCTTGTTGATGCATTACTTGATTCGAGCTTTTAACGATCTGATTTCAAGTTTTCAACTGGCTAACTAACAGCTTGGCTTGTTTATAACTTTATAATCTACTGTAAAAGAGTTTTGATGGGGTGTGTTCTTTTTCTCTTTTGTTGATAAAATATTTATAGAACAGTTTATTCACTCAATAAAAACATAAATTTCTTAGATTAAGAACTGAACCATACAAAACTTTTGAATCAAATCTTTAATCCTACACAAAAACTATGCAATATTTTAAGATCTTGTATGTAAACTAACACACCAAAAACTGATATGTAGCAAGGATCTATTTATATAAGAACATCATAAGTTTTCTTCTTCATTGAACGAAATATCATTCATCAAATTAAGGTATCATAACGGGAATCAATCATGGCTTCATCAAAGATCACAATTTCCACAAGTAATTAGTACCTTGTCCAAGATCAACCAATTTAGTTTATATGTAACCAGATTCAAACTATTTAGTTGAATCATACTTACGAACAAATTATATTATGATTAATCTACATTAGTTACTAATTAATTAATTTATAATCTCACTCTAGTAGAAACCATTTTCATGTCCATTTCACCAAACTCCAGTGAGGATTGTTTTGAGTTACAGGATTCTCTAATTTTAAGTCAAATAGTGCAAAAATGATGTATCCCTTGGTGTTCGTTTTCATCTACAATTGCTATGCCTATCACTTGCTTCATGTTGCACTCAATTGATGCATGAATTCAGTTGATTCATAAAGCTGCACTTGAAATGAAATTGCATGACTATTTGTAATTTTATGATTCGATTTTCGAGGCATTTGTGCATGCTCGTACGGGACTTGAAATTTGTATTTAGGAACTTTGTTGATCATGAATGCTCAGGCACAACCGTCAACGATATGTTTGTTCTTGCAGACAAAAGATACTACAAGGCATGGTTGAGGTTCTTGTTGAAGACAACGATTTGAGTGACTTTGTTTATATTGAATCGTAATCTTATATTTAATATTATTTCATTTTCGAATACGATAGTGTACAAAATTATTTCCTAAGAATAATGAGAGTATTATTATTATTATTATTATTATTATTATTGTTATTATAATCTTAATAAAGAGAACTTGTTTTCCCTACATTAACATACGATAACGGTGCGCTTGATTAGCAAAAAAAATCAACTGAATTAGAAAACTTTTATTCCTAGCGTGTTTGGTTTGTAAAATTTATTGGAATTTGAATTTGAAATACAAGGGTAAGTAGTTTGGTTGAAATTATATTATAGTTAACATCCTATAAAGCTTTTTTTTACTTTCAAAATGACGATTAGATGTTCAATCCCTACTAAGGGTAGTTTGTAAATAATATATTTGACTGGTAAAAAAAACCCTATAAATGTTTAGTTCAAATTAAAAATTATGCAAATGACAGAAGAAAGAAACGGTAAGGATTCATAAAGCAAATAAACCGATTTAAAATATATTATAAGATAAATAAAAGTGAGATTTTCTAAGTTTGATTTATTAATTATTTAGTTACTCTTAATTAAACATCTTAAATTATTTGGTCAATATGGTACATGTCATATATATGTAATAGTACCGGTATCCGTACTAATTCAACATATTTAGCTTGAACAAGTACTAAGATCGTTGAAGATTTGGAAGAAGAAAAAAAGTAAAGTAGTGCAAAAAAAAGGTAGTGTAGCGAAAAACCCGTGTTTGTACAGTACCCGTAAATTTGGTACGAATCATACTCGTTTATATAGATTTTCCATACAATCAAGTATGTTAAAATAGTTGGTGGTTAGGAAGCATCTAGATGGTACGGTCTTCTTCCATCCCGTTCCATTTATTTATTATAATAATAATAATCAATCACACTCTCACTTCACACTCATATCCATTTTGCCAAGTATTCTCTCGTTGAAGCATATAACTGCTCTGCAAAAATGAGGTATTCGTTTTCATCTTCAATTGAATTGCTATCATATTGCACCGATTTTGATCATAGTATCTGTTCTCACTTGTTCAACGATCGATTTATCTTCTGAATAATGTTTTGATCGATTAATTCATTGCGGTGTAATTTTAGGGATTCTAAAGGACTCGATTAACCCGTGTTATCATCTTCAATTCATGCTTGTTAATTAGATACGAATATAACTGTGCGTTATTTTGATGTTTAACGATAGTTATTGATGGAATCAGGTGAGATATGACTGTGAATCTGTATTCATTCATGCATTATTGCTTACAATCACGATCGCAATTTTATCGTGTCGTTAAAAGATATTTTAGAGTCCATAAAGTGATGATGAATTTGTACAATGTGCTGTAGTGTAATTTTTGATGTATCGTTGTATCCTGTGTTGTAGTTGAAGTAGATTTATACAGACATTTGGATGCTTGTGAGTATTATCTTTTAATTGATTGGATTAATTAATTGCAGTGCGATATAATTTTAATGTACTAGCATCTTTCTAATCTCGGTTCTGGTTATGAACATTTGTTAGTCGACATCCTACATTGAAGTGGGCTCAAAGGGCTGATGTGTTGTTCATCACAATCGATCTGCCTGATGCTAAAGACGTGAAGCTTAAGCTAGAGCCCGAGGGTAAATTCTACTTCTCTTCTACTGCAGGGGCTGACAATTTACCTTATGAAATTGATATTGAGCTTCATGACAAAGTGAATGTGAATGTAAGCATGATTGATAAACTATATTCAAAATTCAAGCCTGTTGTGTGTATATTGATTGTGTGTGAACTAATAAAACTGAATATTGTAGGAAAGCAAGGCAAGTGTCGGGTCGAGAACCATTGTGTACCTTATCAAGAAAGAAGAAAGTAAATGGTGGAATAGGCTTTTGAAGCAAGAGGGAAAGACTCCAACTTTTGTGAAAGTTGATTGGGACAAATGGGTGGATGAAGATGAGCACGATGAAAATGGTTAGTTCTTTTTTGTGTGATTATTAACACCATGTAAATTAGGTTATAAACGAGCCAAGCTCAAGCTCTCTTGTGTTAACAAGTAGAACACCAACTCGGCTCGTACATGTTTCGATGATAACTAACTTTGCATTTCTTGTCCATTTTAATATGCCAATAATGTGGTTTTTGAGTATGCAGTTGGAGCTGATATGGACTTTGGTGACGTTGACTTTTCTGTAAGTACAGCTTTTACATGTCATGCAAGGTTTTGCAAGTGACTTGTTACAACTTTGATGAAGCATTTAACATAAATTTGCTTTTGATGCAGAAACTTAATCTAGGAGGCGGTGGAGATTTTGACGCAAACGGCCTTGATGATGGTAAAAATTTCTTGTTTCATAAATATTTGTGATTACCAACTACTACTCTTTTGACTAGATACTAAATATTAGTGGATTGGTTATGAATTTGCAGGGAGTGATGAAGACAGTGAGACGGAAGAAGAAACGATAGAAGAGGAAAGTATTGGTAAAAAGGAAGTCACACCACCTGTTGGTAACCAAGTTGAGGCAGGAGCTTGAGCTATAAGATTTGGTTGAAAATGATGATTTAGTTCTGGTTGTGTTTAGTTTTGGGTTTATAAATATCATGAAAGTGTTTGGATTTCACTTGTTTTGGTTTACTGTGGTGTTATTGCCAATCATTGTGAACTGATTTTCATTCCTTCATCTTGACCTGATTTTGATGTCATTTTGATTCAACTTTTAACCTAAAATTTGACAACAGATTACAAAAGCCTTACGCTGACCCTTTTCTTGTTTACTAATTAAGCCAGAAAAACTGAAGAATTCGAAATGGGTTAAAGTTAATACCGGTTCTAAGCAAAATGTGACTGGATCTAAAATTGGTCTTGGCCTAAATGAAGGTAAGCTAAACGTAGTTTTTTGAATGAAGTGTATAAAAAAAATTCATCTACGATAGCCTTTTTATAGGGACTAATGGTGGTACATGCCAGAAACAAAACAAAAGCCATCAGCTAACCTGTTCGAACCTCTTTTTAAGTTAATAAGTTTTATTAAATAGTTGCACATTTGACCCAATGTCTTAAGTTGAATAGATTTGAATTGACTCATTGTCTAATTTGAGGTGACTCAAAGGGACCTATATACAGTTTAATTTGTTCAAATCAACCCTCTTTTTAAGAATATCTTACAAAAACAGAAGATGGTATCATAATATATGTATGACACAACAATCAATCAAAACCATGGTAAACATAAACTCTCATTCGGCATCCAAATTTATGTATTCAAACACAACACAAAAAGGAACTTAACTTCTTGACAAATTGACTACGACTTTCTGGCCTCAGGCAGGGCCATGGGCAGCAACTCGGAAGAGGGACGCAAGGTGCATACCATCTCCTTCGTTTTCCCAAAGTATACCTGGAACAAATCGCCACGTCAGTATAAATAAATAAACAAACTAATTGCCGCCTCAGCATGTAATGAACAAACCATACCTGATCAAGTTGATTCCTCAGCTTTCCTTCCAATTCTTCTATCATCTTTCCCATGTTGCATAGATGGCCATCTTCAACAGACAAGTCTGCTTTCATCTGATAATTGACAGACAAGTATTTTGTTAAATTATTGCATGTTTCAACCACATATTTTAAAACCGCAATCTTAGTCCAAACATTTGTGAGAGGGTTGCACGTTTAGGCCCTACCGTAACTTGGAAACGCTCCAAACATGCCATAGAGAGAGAGAGACTAAGAGAGATAAAGAGAGAGAGAGAGAGAGAGAGAGAGAGAGTTATGGGTTTAACATTTGAGGGTAATTGTGTCTTTCCAAATTCAGAACCCTAATAAAATAACAAGAACAATGTTTTTTTGTTTAAAACTAACTGGGATTAACAGTAGGAATTAAACGTGCCACAAATATTTTATGCTCAGACTTAGTCTAATAATAATATGAACAAACCAGGGACCATTTTTGCAGCTTTCTCTAATAACAGTATGAATTACCTGTCTCCTTATTGATCCTGACAAATTAAAAGTGCCAGATGTGTCACCATTTGTAGTTAATGACAACATTAC
The DNA here is from genome assembly GCF_021521415.1 of Bidens hawaiensis. NCBI lineage: Eukaryota > Viridiplantae > Streptophyta > Magnoliopsida > Asterales > Asteraceae > Bidens > Bidens hawaiensis. The sequence goes on from NW_027495264.1 coordinate 47,824, forward strand.
AGTACTTGTTAAACAGTAATGAGCCATTCCTTGTGCTTCTGGCCCCACCTGAACAATAAGCCAACAATTGAAAACTTGTCTTACAATGTGGTAAATAGTTGGAAAAAATTGTTTTCCAAAACAAATAATTAAATAAAGCAGATAATAATACCTGAATAACATGTATAGCATCCCATCCACCTTCATGGAGATAACCTCTTTTACCATGTGCATATTTTGATCCATCTTTAAATATCAACAAAAATGTTGCAAATTAGTTCACGTTAATCATTCAAAAATAAAGTGCAATTGTTACATTTTGAAAAGTTAAGGAATTCAATTAGGGCTAAAAACCAACCAAACGTTCAGCCGGAAGTTCATCCGTTTATAAACAAACGAACATGAACAAGGAATTATGTTCGATTAATTTTATGATCGAACATGAATAAAGGTTAAATACTTACGTTCATTCATTTACGTTCATGAACATTCGGTAATGTTTTTGTTAATGTTCATTCGTTCATGTTCGTTTACGTTCATTCATTAAAGACTAATTATATTCAATATATTTTAGTTCATTTCTGTTCATGGACGTTCGGACTCGGTAATGTGTTTGTCTATGTTTGTAAATGTTCATTCATTAAAGACAGTATATTTTATATTTTTTTGTTTACTATCTAGACATTTGAACTTTTAATATTTTTTATTTTTGTTAATTTACTCTCATTCTCTGATGACTTTAAAGAGCCAATGTTGGTTTTGAATATTGTCTCAAGTATATATATAATTTTTTGTTTATTATCTAAACATTTTAACTTTTAATATTTTTAATTTTGTTAATTTACTCTCATTCTCTGATGAATTTAAAGAGCTAATGTTGGCTATGAATATTATGCCTAAGTATTTTTAATTTATCTTTTGGGTGGTTATATTTAATGTTTGAGATTAAGCCTGTTGTAATTATTCAATTTTATTGGTAAAGTAAGTTGATATATGTTCGTTTGTGACTTTTTATTTGTTTATATATTCGTTTTGTGTTCGAGTAGTTATAAGTTCGTTGGTCTTTGTTTGAAAAGGTAATGAACTAAGACGAAAAAAATCATTTCCTTGACGAGCGAACACAAACATCAAAGTTTGTTCCTTAGGTATTCGTGAACTGTTCGTTTGTATTCATTTATGTTCGTTTAAGTTCGTTTAGAAAGTTAACGAACAACGAACTTAAAGCAGAAACTAAGTCAAGTACTAATGAAACCTTTTTTAATCAGGAAGCAGGCTGCAAAGCCTTCATTATCATCCTCTTCCCACAAATAAACTGATGAAATACCACCTTCATAATACCTAACAGACAGTTAAATCAACAATGACAACAAGCCATTTACAAAATTAGTTAGTATTGAGTCAGAAACTGAATACAAATTAAGACGAGGTGAGTAAAGGACCTCACTGGTCACGATATACTGTAAATATTTCATTTGCTTCAACTTCTAGCTTTCTTAACTCACATGATGGATAAATCGCCTCTTCCAATGGCGGGTGGTATTTATTAGACCAAGGTGATCTGCAATAATATATGCAGATTAGTGACTGAAAACAATATGACAACATCAAGAAGTTAAATAATGTTCTAGATGCCATTGACGGTTATATAATTGGATCTTTGAAGTGAACCTTTTCCTTACATTTATATAACTAGATGTGGTATAATTGACATAAACAGAATCAATATGGTTGGTTACCTGTAAGAATCAGCATCTCTATTGTACTCACATAAGATGAATTCTTTTGCATTATCCACATCACACAAGACCTGTTTTGCAGAGTAAAATGCATTGAGTTAAGATGCAACACAAAAGATAACAGGATTTATAAAAAATATCAACATTGACAAAGCATCTTTGATAGGGGTGCAAACGAGCCGTGCTGCTTGTAAGCTACTCGACATCGGATCGATAAAAAAGCTCGAGCCGAGCCCATGCCTAAATAAAGCTCGTTCAGTTACCGAGCCCAAGCTCGAGCGTTGTGTATCTTATGTTTTACCTCTTCTGGACTTCTATCTATTAACTTAACACGGCACAGCCGAGATTTGGATTGTTTAAGGTACTAAACGAGCTTGGGCTAAGCTTAGGCTCACTTAATGTTTTTTCTCAAAATATATACAAATAATTAAAAACGTATATATTTATATTAAATTCCTGAACCGATTTAATTCAACAACACCTGCACTATGTTCCTTCACAAATGAAGCGCATTCTATAATACCTCAAGGACAATTACTATAATCACATAAATAGAAATGCAGTTGCAAGCAATAATGAGCAGTAAACCAGTATTCACCAAACACATTAAATTCAATAACAACAGAAAACGCCAATTGCGTCTGATAAAATATAATCATCCGTCAGACTAATTAATTAATTAACTCCTAGATCTAAAACTAAAAACAGTCCGATTAGAAACCCTAGGAAGTCCGATTTAGAATTAGAAATCGTAAAACAGTAGTAAGTATGTATGTATGAAGATTATAACAATAATAATAATAATAATAATAATTAGGGTTTGAAGGACCTGGAGAGGCTGATCGATTTGAGAGAGTAGATCGGAGGAGTGGTCGGGGAGGAGGCTGAGAAGAGCGGAGAGAGCGGTGTCTGTGTGTTTTGGAGGCATTCGTCTCATTAATCCCATTGCAGCCTCCATTGAAGAAGATAATGAATGAACTGCTTGTTTTGATCTGAAATGAAAGAAAGAAAGAAAGAAAGAAACTTCTTTCCCTCAACGAACCACCCACTGCTTATATATCTATCTATCTGGCCGGCATTCATTCTTTTTAAATCTATTGCTTTTTATTTTTATTTCTATTTCTTGTGTGTTTATTTTTTAACCAATGGTCCCTTCCTAACTTCTTATTCACTTTCGGTTCTTTTTATTTTTTCAACCCTTTCAGGCTTGTTTTTTAACGTTTGAAGTTAACTTGTAAGGAGTTTTCCTTTGTCGAGCTCGGCTAGTGACTGCTTCTTTAAGTTCGAACTTGTGTTAGACTTAGTTCGTTTATTGTTTATTAATTTTATGTGATATTAATGTATACCATTTGTTGTTTTGTCAAATGGCCCCTTCCCCACTCGTTATTTACTTTTCAGTCCTTTTGAGTATTTTAATTTTTCATTTATCAGGTTCATCCATTCATTGTGTACTAAATCAGTGTTTACGCAACTCATTTTGTTGTAATGTTATCGGTTTGTTTTGTTTAATGTTATCACAATTATCATTCTATCATTAACTATATATAAGTTTAAATTAGATTTCAATTTTTTTTACTTACACACGACTCTAATACTCCCTGTAGTGGGCCGCTTTGGCCATCCAAAACGCCCGAAAACATCCCTCAGGGCGCTTTGGGCTCTTTGAAGGTGGGGAGTGTTTGCTACAAAGCGTCGGGCGGGGGAAGAAAATTGCCATTGATTGGTGGGTTGGTTTTATTTCTTTCATTTTATACAAATAAAAATAATAATGAAGTAATAATCGAAAGGGGCTCAATCAATTACACTCCTTTTTATCAGAAAAAAATTCTATGATAACATGACCTGACATGCTGTAAAATATCTCTATAAAGACACTATATAGTGCACACGATAGGCTCACATATCCTAAGGACAACTCTCCTTATAATGAAAGGTTTAAATTAAGAAGATTCTAGTGAGGACAACCTAGGTATTCTTTCACTCATTAAAAATGGTTGGAGAAGGTGGGAAGGATAAAGTGGGGTCCATGTGTGTTAGATAGTTTGCAATGTAAGGAACATGCTTGATACATGATTCTTTCTTGCATTTAGAATTTAAGTTTCAATTAGATGTAGTTAAAAACTTATAATTAAATACGAAGAAAACACATAAAAATAAACATTAATGAGTTATAGCAAAATAATGAATGAAGTTACTCATATAGGCATCAAACCTTTAACTTTCTGTGTTAGCGTCAATACACTACTATATTCGACGTAACTTTATGATAATATTATTATACTTTAAGAGAAAAAAAACTTTGTAATATGAACCTCTAACATAAAGGTAGACTTTCTTTTTTAATGATAAAACATTTTCACTTAAAATCTCATTAACTTTGCAGGTTGGTTTTATTATACCACCTCACTTTTGAATGGGCAAACATAATACCCCTAGACTACTAAATCTTGAGTATAGAAGCCAGTTAATACAAGAAAACATATTAGAAGCGTTTGCTTTTATTAACAAGTAATTACAATGAATTATACATAAAAAAATCTAATTATTGTGTAACTGTTACCCATTTTGACAATATAATAAACTATGAATTAGTAAAAATGTAGGGGGAATGAAGTGCTAATCCCACCCCAATCATCTTGCTTCAGCCTCGAAGGAGGCGGGGTGGTGTGTCGCCCACCCTAAGCCATTCACAACCCCAATTTGCTCTGCTTTCTACCATATTCTTCTTTGCCTCCTCGAATTGTTGTGGTGGTCCCAAGTCGGGTTGCTTTTGTTCATCTTGAAAGGCACGAGATGATGCTCCCGATGATTCGAGACATTCTCAATCCCATTCTCTCAAACACCCCGTTCACCCTAATATGAAAAGGATTAATTTTATTTTTAGGACAACTTTCTTATTTGTGTTTGGTCCATCTGGTTAGACTATCTTGTCTTAACTGGGCTAATACTAACTTTAAAGTCTGGCTTGGGCGTTCCCAGGAAACCATATCGTCAACTGCCACTTGACAGACGTTGTGCCACCACAAGAGCAGAACCCTCTAACGTAACATAAAGCGGGACAAAAACTTAAATGAGCTCGAGATCTAAACCGACAAACTTGTAAGCACAAATATTTTATTGTCAATATCCATTCAAAGTAACCCAAGTCGAACCGAATAATATTAATATTCATTAACACCATCAAGTTGACATCAAATATAATAATATCCATCACAATTCACAACCGCACTAACCAGTAACCCCTACCACTTGTTCGTTTACCTGCCGGCTTATCAACGACACCACACCCACAATGGTCGAAATCGTAGAAACCGAAGAACCACCGAGAACCACCACCACAACAACAACCGAAGAATCACAACCACTGTTAGACAAATCAGAGTCAAAGCCCCGCACTAAATCCGTCCGAACCAAGGTCCCGGAGGTAGAAGTCCACCTCTTCCGGTCCGGCGAAGGTCCGATCGATACCTTCAAATCGAGCTTAGGAGGCTGGGATCAAGATCAGCTTGAAGTTCGTGACATATTAGAGAAATATGGTTTCAAATCGGTGTATGCTTTCAATACTCAGTCAGGTAGAGGTGTTCCGATCAGGTTTAACCCTAAGAATGGCCGATCTATACTGCCGTATAAGGATGGATCCGTAATTCTAATTGATGGAGAGCCTAAGGTAATTTATTATCGTTTTTCCCAAAATTTATTGTTATATATATATATATATATATATATATATATATAAATTGATAAGCTTAATGTAAAAAGCATCATAGGCTATTAATATAGGTGTGATGTAGTGGAAATTAGGGGATCATGTTAAGTTATATTATATGATTATGACATGATTATTTGGCGACCATGAAAACCGACAATCGATGACTTATCAAATGAGTTGCACTGACCTTCGTGCCGGATATCATCATCAAATATGTTCAGAAAATGTCTTTAGAACAGCGGATGGTTATTATGAGTTCCTAGTTATGTCGTTTGGTCTAACAAATGCTCGATCGACATTCCGAGCTGACATGAACAACGGTTTTGTGATGATATACTCATTTGGAGCCGAACACAAGAGCTTCGTTATCAACATGACAACATCTATCTTTTGTTCTTCAAACATTGTTGGACGACTGCGACCCTGCAAAAGCTTCAAAATGTGTGTTTAGAGTACACCCAATTTACTTTCTAGGGATATGCCTGCTGGAGAGAAGTATTGGTTTCATATTCTTATCTAATTGTTGAATGTATGGAAAAAAAACCAGAAAATTTACCCCAAATTAGTCTGTCTTCTCCCCCTTGTACTTGGAAGACTTGACCGTCTCAAATAGGTCATATCACTAAGTAATGAATGTACCTTCATAAATTCGAAAAACATGAACCTTAACGGGTAGTTCAGTTTTTTCTATAATTCCGAGCACCAGGTAGTTAGCTATTAGAAAGTAGAGACTATAAAATCAGAAATTAAAATAAACTTGCCTGTTGGAAGAAGTATGGACTAAGGCCACATCACAATTCCTCTTCTCAGATAGTTTATACTAATACAAGGAAGTTAGGTAGAACTGCAGACTTTAGCTTAAGGTCTTAAGCGTGTTCTTATTTTGTATATTTAGCATATGAATGCTCTTTTCTTTTAACATTTAGGTTTTAAACTTGTATGCATTTTCACAAACATATATATTTAGTATATGAACGGTTCTTTTCTTTTAATGTTGGACATGTAGTAAACTGGAAACATGACATCGACTCAAATTTGAACGTCATCTAGAACATAATCCCAAATCAAGAATCAAAACTGGAATAGAGAAAAGCTTATCTTGGGCTATGAAATATATAAAACTAATCCCTGATAGTGCAATATTAATATCTATAATTAACAATTAGTTTAAGAATAATTTCTTCAGGGATAGGCTTTATTAGATGATTTTAAAAATATAATAAGTGGGTGGTTTGGACTCGGCTCGTATCCAACAATCATATTTTCTCTAGAATATTGATGACTTGTGACATTGTTGTATGCCGTGATGCAAGAGGTGAAAGATGGACCAGTCGGGTTATAAATAATAATTAATTATATAAATAACTAGGGAATATCAATACCTGCTTAGTAAATTGATTAAGAAGGTTGTATACACATTAAACCTACTCCCATTTCTTCTTGCTAACCAAACATTTTCTATATTAATTTTTTCTTATGTTTTTTGTGGGTTTGATCAGGACTCGTTGATAAAGCCAATCACAAGGATCCTAGTTGGTGTTGCAGTAATAACCGCACTGATAATACTGGTTATGAAGGAGACACCAGGATGGGCTAAGAAGTTGAACTTTACTGGCGTCAATTTTAATGTCCCACCGTGGGTCCTAGCTTGCGTGGTTATCGTTTTCACTCGTTTAAGGAAGAGAACCCGCGATTTCTTCACCAAACAACGTTAGTTTATAGTTTCTGTTTAAGTCTATGCTACATCACCACCATCATAATCTTACACACACATTTCATAAGGATGGTTTATGATGTAATTTTTGTGGTTTTTGCTTGAAAGAATCTTTGTTTCTGATAATTTGTTATGGTAATACTGGTTTTGGTTCATATCTGGTTGAAATTGTCTTCAAGGGCGAGATTGGTAATTTCATTTCTTTTCTTATTGGGCTATAGAAAGTTTTCAAACATGTTATTGACTTTTGTAAGTAAACCACATGGAAAACTTTATACCGGAACATAGATTTAGCGTTGCAAAAATATATCTAGACTATAATAAAACATTATATGTGAAAACATACAAAAATATGTTACATTTGTTGAAACCTTAAAATCGAATATTGACACCGATTCTCTAATAAGGCCGGCAATAATCAATTCCCCTTTTGTTTCAGCGATGAGATCCTTTTCATAAACACGATCAAAAAACTCTGAAAAGCCTCCTCAATGGTAAACTCTACACAAAAGAGCTATTGATAAATCCTTGAAAGAAGATTCGATGCCCTTGTCATCTTTTAACATAATCGCATAAATAATCAACAATGTTAACAAAACGTTAATTTTTTTTATAATAGTTAAGATATATATCGTAATCGAAATCATCTTTATGATTGCCCACATATTGTGATTTGTGACCACTTTAGGAGCCATAGTTTTAAGTATTGCCCACAGTTTGAACTTAGGAAGAAAATCACTGCTATCAGATGATGAAGATGAGGCTTCTCAGTTATGTTACTACCTAAATATGTTACAAAAAAATAATGTATAGAATATTAGAATTAAAGAAAAATCTCAAAGATATCGGATAGAATCCTTATTGTTGATTTAAAGTTTTGCAGATCTTGACTTTATGAATAGAATCAAATTTGTAATATGAAATAGGCTACCTTTTTTATTTTATTCATATTTTAAAGATGCTATACAATATAGAATTACGGAGGGTCTTGGTGGAAATGCTACTAATCCGTTTAGTCGGTTCATAGGTGGGTCCTTGGACCGTCTTCACAACATGGTCTAAAGGTGGATGGGTTCATTTACTCGGTAGTTTCAAGTGGTGGGGCAAAGAAATACATGTTTTTACACTCTATAAACACACTCAATTTTAAAAATAACAGAAGGCTCATCAAGAAATATAGACAAAGAGTGGATTGATTCAAACACGAACCCATTCGATCCAGTCATTCCTCGGCCATCCTTTTCCAAGCCAACTGAAATATGGATGGTCACTTCCATTTTATTTTTTTCACATTCTTTTTTATTTTATTTTCTTATTTTTGTATTGTTTTTATAAAGCATTGTACTCTTTAATTTATTTATTGAAATTATCTTTTTTAATTTATATAGTTTAATAAAAATAGAAAAACAAATGTTGAGTGGGTAAACTATCTTTCCCTAAATTGAGTAGTTTGAAGTGATTTTGGGTTGTTTTGAGTTGATATTATCTTATTGGTTAGTTTTCTCTTTGCCCGATGGGCATGCACTTGTTGGGATCTCCCATTGGCCCTACATGGTTTCCACATCATCACGCCCCCCTTCTTAATTCTGGTCACATGTGACCTGGGGTGAATGAGCATGGTCAAACGACTCATTCACCCAATGATGGTGGGGACGACCTTTTAACAACTACATTTTTTTAGAAAAAAAAATTGATTAAATTAATATATATAAATAATTTCTATACAACCCTCTCTTCTACAAACACTTTCTTCTCTTCTACAAAAACATAGGTGGTTCTGATGCCCGTTGTAACCAAGATCTTAAAATGGAGTTTAGCGATGACGATCTGGTTGAACCAGAACATCTGATTGGGAGGGACAAGGCAAAGACAAAGGGAGCGGGAACATCTTCAACTGACGACTCGGAATTGGTTTTTATAAATGATGAGTTTGCAAGTTTTAAAGAGTTGCAAATTTAGAAGATGAAAATGAGACAAAAAATAAGCAATAAGGCGGTCGAGATCAAACAGGAAAAAAAATCGTTTAATGGAGACTCAGCGGAAATATTTCAATCTTATAACGCGAGATCTTAGCCATATTCATTCTTCATAGAGAAGAGCTTGACTTGATGTTGGCATTGAAACAAAAGATTGGTCAAAAATATGACATAATTTTCTAGCTTTTTTGGTTTTTTTATGATTTGTATTTTTTTTAACTAATGTACCGTTTCCACTTTTTTAAATTATGAATTTTAATTTATTTTATAAATATTATAGTTTTTAAGATATATTTTAAATGTAAAAGATGTATTATATAGAAAAAAAAAAGAAAACAAAGATTGATGGAGATGGTGTATACCCTTGATTGAAAAGTGATGTTAAACAATGGGGCAAAAGTTGACGTGACGTAAACGTGCGAATTAGGAAGTGATGTATACTCCTTAGCCTTAGAGGAATTCTTCACAAAATGGTGGCAACCACAATTGAAGGAGTTCTTTGTGGGGTTGTTTTACGATGGCTATCGACTAATTTCTATCGTCGACAACTAGACCTGTAAAGTAACACAAACGAGGTCATGATCATATTCGTTCATCTTTAACCGAACATGAACACGAACATATAATCAATCAAATTTTTGTGTTCATGTTTATTCATTAAAAGACATGCATGTTTGTGTTCGTTAATTTGAAACCTAAAGGGACATTTCAGAGCTTAAACAAACACAAAATGAACATAATGGACCGATCATTATACACATACATGCACATATACATATAGGTCTTAATTCATGCAGCGGAGAGGACGAAAATGAAGAAAGAGGCACGATCCGATTCTTCCTGTTACTTTAAAAACAATTAGATAAATAAATGGGTTCCTTTATTGTTTTTGAAACCGGATTCTTTTCTTAAAAGATCATAATTGATGCGAAATTTATTAATTACGGATTTATTATGGCAATAGAAATTGGTTCAGTTTATAAATTCATGTTGATACGATCCAATAATAAAAGTATTATTATTATTATTTAAGTTTATGAATTATATAGTTTTCTTATTATAGTCAAATTATGTTTCCTTATTGTTTATCTTTTACTATTTTTATGTCTTTGTTTTTCTATATATTATTATCTTGTTTAAGAAAAAGAAGAAGAAAGAATTATTATTTTGGGTTATTTTCTCTTATTCTCTTGTGTTTTTGGGAGATTGACGGTTGTCTCGAATAAACCGTAACAATTGGTGCTTTCATTGAGCCTTAGCCTATATGGCTTTGGAAGAACTCTTGTGGGAGCATCCACTATTACCTCGTTTCACTGGATCTAATCCCGCTCTATGGATCTCTCAAGCTGAACGGTATTTTCTCTTTTACGTGATCTATGGCGACGAGCGGTTTCCCTATGTCATTGAATCCTTCGATGATGAACCATTCTGGTGGTTTAATGGTTGGCTTCGGAGTTCAGACTTCCTCACCTGGGATGATTTCACTACAGTAATGCTTACTCAATTCCACATTAGTTTTGTCAATACAATTGTCAAATCTGATCATGAAACCATTATTAATAAGGAAGTTACTCAAGGATTGGGGGATGTGACCTTAGGTGGGGGCATGCAACTGGTAAATACAAGCAACAAAGTTGTAATTTGATGGCTAATAAAGATGCCAATGAAATTTACAACAATACAATTAGCTTGTTGGCGCCAACACCGTTAAAAGGTGCAATAAGGCGACCCGTGTTGCGCCCCTTGTGGTGGTCCGTTGACATTGGCCCGAATAACACTGGAAGACTCGAATGGCGGCCACCGTGGTATTACGTTGAGACTGCCCCACTTGCTGTCTTACGACTCGAGTGGCGACCGCCTTGGCAACGACATTCCGTCCTTGAGGACAAGGACGTTTTCAAGGGGTCGGGAATTGATACGATCCTATAATAAAAATATTATTATTATTATTATTTTAGTTTATGAATTATTTAGTTTCCTTATTAGAGTCAAATTATGATTTCTTATTATTTATCTTTTTCTATTTTTATGTCTTTGTTTTTCTATATATTGTAATATTGTTTAAGAAAAATAATAAGAAAGAATTAGTATTTGAGTTTATCTTCTCTTCTTCTCTTGTTTTCTTAGGATATTGACGGTTGTCTCGAATAAACCGTAACACATGTTTTGTTTGATTTGTTCATGGGATACGATGATGATTGACCGGCTACGTAATGTTGATGGCGTCATGGATATGATGTTACGACTTATGACGTGCTACTGAATAGTCAGATTTAAATTACAAAAAAATATAATTAACTTAGATATTTTATTCGTATTTTTTAGATGCTTAGACCAGGAAGCCATTATTTGATTTTTTATTTGCTTCTTATATTTTTTAAAATTTTAATTCGATCTATCATTATTTAGACAATCATACACCTGATTGATATTGATCGAATTCTTATAACCTCGCAGTCGCAACGAGAGAATTTTACCAATGCCAAGCCATCAAGATATTATGGTTATTTTTTTTAACTTTTTTTAAATATGTTAGTTTTTGATATTTGGATTTTGACGTATTTACTTTTCGGGTTTAATTCTAGTGTTGTTTTGAAACTAACCGATACCGATCGAATTCACGAACATAACTGATGCCGATCGAATTTTCGCCGACTCGCAGCCACAACCAGCGGGTTTTACCAACCGAATACACTTCGTTTTAAATATGTTTTTTCTGTCATAAGTTATACGATTGTCAATACTATTAAGAGCGTTTACTAATTTATTTTTTGAATTTAGTGTTGTAACCGTAACAAATCATATCAAGTTTTTTAGATCTTAGGGTTAGTATTTATATGCATTGATGAATATATATTTGAAGACGTAGCAATTTTAAATCTATAAATACGAGTTTTACAACACAAACATTTTTTTAGAACGACTTTTATATATTTATTTATTTATTTATTTATTGTGTGTTTAGGTCACCGCACTTCCCAAATTGGAGAGCCTCGTCGCCCTAGTCTTAATTGGGCCCACGCTGGCTTCAAAGTTTGGCTTGAGCGTTCCCCCTCGGGTAATCATACCGTTGGCTGTCACTGGACAGTCGTTGTGCCGCCACAAGAGCAGAACTCTCAAACGTAACACACGGTGGGACGAAAACCCGGATGGACTCGTGATTCGAATTGACAACCCTACAAGACTTAGCTCAAATCCTTCATTGCCATAATCCATCTAAAGTAACACAAGTTGATATCGAACTTAGGTTTCCACTTAAAAACACTAGAACACAAGTGTTGGATTACAATGTAGCAATCAATTGCCATTATATTCATAAACAAGTTAGCCGCAACTCTTTTAATTTGCTTTATAACAACTTTGTCGTGAAAGAACTGGCAAAGACCTTGACAAAAGAAAGGTGCCAAAAACTTGGAACAAATGAGACACAATGATGATACCATTTCTATAACCTTTTTAATGGATTTTTAATTTCTAGTTTTTATTCAAATTGTTAATTGTACGCATATGACAAATAATAAGTATTTACGCGTTCAGGAAACTTTACAGTTCATTCTGCATTTACCTTTAGTTGTACGCGCCTTTATTTTTTTCTCCATACACATTTTTTGGGTAAGGTTTTTTATTGTATACTTTGTTGTTTACTGTATTACTATATTATTATTTTTTTAGAATCGCGACGATCTTCCTTACCGGTGGTCGTAGTTCGGTTTGCAGCCGACCCCGGTTTCCGTCACAAAGAATCCCCCCCCCCCGATGTGCATAATCACTGGTTCCCGAGTTCTCCCCGCGTACTCGGAGAAACCTTCTCCTTTAATACCACTTGACAACGGTTGTGCCGTCACAAGAGTCGAAAACCTCTGACGTAACACAGACATGATAAAACCTCCGTTTTGGTTCGGATTCAAACTATTGACCTCCCGAACAAAACCTAGTTTTTATCTTTATTGCAATAACCAACTGGGTTAGCCCATAAAGTTATTACTATATTTTTATTATATGTATATACTAGTTTTTATCCCCTGTATTACGGAGTTGTTTTACATTGTTCGTTTCTAATATTCATATATATTTTTTGGATTTTAATTTTATTTATTTTATGGAAGTTAATAATATACTTAGAAATTGATGATGAAAGGGTTTCACAAATAAATGAGATGTTATAACATGGTTTAAAATCTAAGTATTTAGGTTTGGTGAGATCCATGACCCGCTTATTTTTTTACGATAGAATTGTTTTTTAATTATAAGTAATATATATATATATATATATTTTAAAAATCGGATACTAATTTTTAGTATATCCTTATTTATAGGATTTTCATATTAAATATTTGGTGTGATTAATTTTTAATTTAATAAGATGTCATAACCTGTTTAAGGGCTATATGGGTTTGGTGAGACCCATACACGTGAATTCGGATCAAATGCATAAGAAGTCTACATTTACAAATAAATTAATATGGTAGCTTGAGAGAATGTATAGAGATTTCGTTTATATATCTTTAAACTTTAAGATAAGATTATTACGATACCATTATTATTATATTTTATCATTAGCATTACATTTTTTATTTGTATTATTATTAATATTATACTTCATTATTATTAATTTTTATTTATTTGCATTAAATAATTGAAAATCGGTTTTGGGATGCATGGAATAAATAGCGAATACGTCTCCATGGTTTTGAAATGGGTGAGATAATATCATACTAGGATGGGATGTAAAAATAACTAATGTGGAATAGAGAGAGTTATAGGATGGTAGTTGAAACAAATACAGAGTAAAGTGCACATTAGCGAGTTTCATTTAAGGAAAATTTAAGGAAAGAAATGAAAGGAAGTGGAGAGAAAGATGGGAAACAAATGAAAAGTAAATCGTAAGGGATTGTTTTTGGAAGGAATTAGAAGGGAAAGAAGAGAAGAGAAGAGAAGAGAAGAGAAAGAAAAGGAAATAAAAGTCTTTCCTTTGGATTTTTTTTCGTTTAGTTAACTCGGGAACACAAAAGTCGGCTTTGCATCAATACAAAATCTATATATATAATGTGATTCGATGACAGAATTAGCCAATTAGGTAAAGTCACACTTTGAATAAACATGGGATCTTCATGAACATAAAACGAAGGTGCTACCCCATGCTCGATACTTAATAAATTTATAAAATAAAATCTATAGTACAGCATTATGTTTTAAATATTGAAGAATCCATGTAACTTTAAAACATTATAAAAGGACCAACATCGCTTAATTAATACTCCCCCACAATGTTTTCCTCTTTTGCACCAAAAAGTTTTCATCTTTCTCAACATGGAAACCCTTATTATTCTCCTCATGACTATCCTCTTGCTTCCATTAATGATGGCCATACATGTGAACTTGACTTTGAAGATGATCATCATCTTTTGATCGATCAATATTGGCCGTCATCTCCTCCCTCTCTACTCCACGAGAGCTCAAAATACGAGCATTGGAGATGGTCTAACGAACAAAATCTGCAGGTTTTGCAAGAAATGACCACAACACATGACCAATATACAGTCATTCAAGAACCGATCACAACTGGTTCTAGTTCGAAAAGTCCACACAACAATTTTCACATGCAAGTGTTTTATTTTTAAGTTGTTCATTAGCTAGGGAAACTGACGTAAATGAAATGAATATAAAAACATATAATTTCAACTATATATTTTTTGCTAATTAACTTGCTAAATGCAGAGATGAGGGCATGCGAGAAAGGGTGCATGCGAAACAAAAGTTTGCGCTTCGTATGAAAACGACGCTTGAGGTCATTGATGACGGATATAAATGGATAAAATATGGGAAGAAGAAGGTTAAAAGCAGTCTATATCCAAGGTATAGTTTTCAAGAAAACATGATTTAATTTCTACAAGTTATTACAAATTAAAAACATGCAGCACTTGAAGTAAAGTAGTAAACTAAGGTTTCTTAGCTTATTTATTCTGGCCTTGGTGTTATATAATACTTTTCATTTGTTTTGTACAAAGTTATTTAGTATACTAGCTAGGTTAAAAATTAATTTGACCGTTGGGATATGGTTAACAGGAATTACTTCAAATGTTCAACCGTTGGATGTAATGTCAAGAAAAGAAAGAGACATGACAGACTCAAGCTATGTGATAACAACCCATGATGGGGTGCATAACCACAAAGGCTTTTCTTGATCGGGATTAACTGAGATTAATTGGCAATTAATTGGGATTAATCGACGTCTGACTGGGACTTTTACAACCATGTTTATAACATATAGTTAGTTACAGTTGTTTCTTTCAATCATAATGTTGTTAGCTATTTCAATTAGTTTGTTATGTTAGTTATGTTTAGGTTCTACTTATCTACATATAGGATGTACCTTTGTTAATTTTTTTAGATTGGCTTGAACTTGATCATATACTGTTGTGACATATATAGTGAAAAATATAATTATCAATGTGGGTGATTTGGAAATTATGTATCCAAATATCTGTTTTTTGTGTCATTTCTTTATCTTTTTGTAATTTAAACTTTTTATTTTTTTGTTATTCAATCAATCAATTATCATTTTTTTCTTCGATCAAACCAGTCTTTCTAGTTTTCTTTTAAAATATTTACACGGATGGTCTATATGTGTAGACCGTTATGTGAAAGTTACTGTATAATTTTGCAAAAGTGAGACCATATGAAAGTTTGGCCATGCATATGTTAGGGATACACGTAATGGCGTAATGACCTAAATTCGCAAGTTAGGCCATACAAAAGTTTTGGTATACACAAACTGATATGAAAGTTAGAGGGCATACACACAAGTTTATACAGAAGTTGAGGCATACGAAAGTTATGGCATACATAAGCCAAACTATAAAAAAGCTTTGCTATTTGTAAGTTTGGATATACGTACAGAAGTTTGGCCAATTGAAAGTTGAGCCATATGAAAGCTTTGGCTACCCTAGGTTATTCGAAAGTTTAAACCACAATCTTCGAACATTTATACGAAAAATTTAATGGGATATGAGCTTTGCATGTGAAATAATACGAAATTAATTAATGCTTCATGAGCCAATAAAATAATTTAACCAAATTTATGTTCCATAAGATATTATCATTTAGCTTACATGAAATCTATGTAAAAAAATTATTCATACGAATCACATATTTTGATCAGATAGTTCTTGTGATTTTTTTTCTTTTAAACGATTATCACGGGTAAAACACCCTTAGAATAATTGCTCGATCTCGAGGGGGGGGTGTAGATGTCGCCAAACCTAGTCCACCCAATGGTGTTTCAACTAGGCTTAAATCCAAGAATATAACACATAAGTGGGATTTGAACTCGCGACGTCAAACAAAAGAAACTCTTAAGAAAATTAAGGTAAAATTCCTAATCACTACATCAAAATAGGAATGGCGCATGCAAAGATAGTTAAATGCCTATACGCAATTATGTATGCAAAGCACTTTATTCAATGAGCTTTGTATTAAACCTTGACCTAATGAATTAAATAACTTCATGGGAAAAGGTCCAAGCGGAAAATAAAAAGAACTATGTGGGCTATTAATTTGAAGTTGGGCCATGCATAGGTTTCTTCTTCTTATATGCAAACTAGTATTTACCCCCCCCCCCCCCCCGCGTTGCGGGGGTGGGGTGTAAAACTGTTTATTTACATCTTCACTTCACTCAAAAAGATGAAGTTACCACCACCGCCTTTGGGCACCATACCCTCTCTCATGGCCGGTAACTTACGTGAATCATTAAGAAAAGCATTCATCTTCTGCAAATTGCCATTGTTGTCTACGGCAGTTTATTTTCAATAAATTTGAGTATCGTAAGTACGTAAGTACGTTTACCTGCCGTGTAAGGGGGGGCTTTTTTCCTTGGAATCCTTTGTCAGTGTTGTTGGTGGCAGCTATTTTGTCATTAGTTCGATGCCGAGCGAGGCGTCTGATTTGCGAGTGAAGACGGTGTGTTCGGATAGCCATGCCTCTTGATGAGGTCCTCGCAACTTTCGCCCACTAATACAGGCATTGTTCTCAACGAAAAAATTTGTAGTTTTCGTGATAGTGATGTCTTCCATCGTTGCTAACACGTGGTACCTGTATGTATACAAAGACATGTCATATTTGTTATTGTTGTAATCGTGGATTTTTGTTAATGTTATACATAAAACATAATTCTGTGATGGTGCTTTTGTTTCTGCGAATACATGATTCAAATGATTCAAAAACGAATAAGATTACAACCTAAGAGATGAACTAAGATCAACCTACAGTCACACCGTCCGAACATGTTAACTGTATATAAACTGTTGTAGCCATTTCACTTGTTTTAAAAACCGATGTCGTTCTACAGATTATTTATTGGGCTTAAGTATGAAGATCACGGAAAATTTAGTTATTAATTAATAATGATAATAATAACATCATCATTAAGCATATTGTTTTAACAAAAAGCTAACTGACTGAAGTCGTTATGTAAATAGATGTCATGTTAGAACTCATTTTCTAGGCCTAAATGTCTCAAATGTTAATGCAAAATAGTAATAATAACTTGCATCATCACTAAGGTCAATGGTAATACAAACACACAACACTTCAATTTTGCATAATTTCACCACTGAAGTCATTTTAGATATGAATATCATCCTAGGAACGGTTTACCAAGCCTAAATGTTATAGCCTTGATGCAAGATTAAAAATGAAAATTTACCTTACTATCGTGATGGTTACGATGTCATAATCGTCACACTTGTAGAACTCTTTTGCCTTACAAACCTGTTGGATGTGTCAACTTATCTCTTAAAAGCAAGAGACAGCATCTAAGATCACCACACATAATAACAGAAACATAAAGTAACAACCTGCATCCAAAAGTAAAGGCTATTTTCAATTCATATGTACAACATATTCAAACTAACATAAACTTCCAATCAAGGCTAATCAAAATTCAAACTAACATAAGCTTCCAATCAAGGCTAATTAAAAACTACAAATAGGAATTAATAGTAAAATCCTATTACCCTGAAGAGTTTTTATAACCCCAAATAAACTACACAAAATTAACCCTTATTCACAACAATGTTAACATATCAATAGAAAAGAAAACCCAATAAACTTCAACCATAGCTGTCAAAAGCTAAACTGAATGACAACATCAATTACAAAGCAATAGAAAACTAAATCCTAACTACAGATAAAAAAGTTAAAGTTAACTACACCTGAAGTACATGAAAAATTGAAGATAGGAACACGAAAGAATGCGCGCCTGAAACTCCCAATCACCGGATTGTCTCTGTAACATAAAAGAACAAAGAATCAAACATTCATTTAGGTTTCAGACACCAATCAAAGCAAAACGAAAAGAATGTAAGCTATTCGCCAAAATCAACAGTAATCGAAGAAGACGGAACATATTGAAGAATAGGTGACCGTTATCCACCACGACGTACTCTCTAGAGGCCCTATTCCACCACCACGACGGTCTTTCTCTTCTCTCTCTAGCACCACAATGACCACCATCGAAGCCGTCTCTGAACGTCAAGGACTCCTCTGTCTCTTCTAGATGTGTGTGAATTAAATTATGGTGCTACAGTTTTGTATGAGTACCATGTGGTGGAAAGTAAACGTGGCATCATACCAAGCTGCCAAACACAATTTGCAGAGGTACATACATATTTACGGCTGGTACAAACCCAACAATGCAAAAGACATCTTTGAAGCTTAAGTTACAAGTGCTTATGCACAACTTTAGTTGTAAATGTATATATATAAATTAATTTCTATGCTAAATATCATTAGGGACAGTTGCTATATGCAAGTTAATTTCCATAAATTTTATACGATTTCAATTAATTTATTTGATTCTAGTGATGGACCCATAAAATTTTCCATAAATAGTCCATCGTCGCATGGTTTTATATCCGTGTTTCAACGTTTAATAACTCACCTTTAATAGATTTTTTTTGGCTTACTAATTCATGTTTACGAATTTGTGTTGGCACCGCTAATACTAACCAAATTTGTGTTGGTTCGCAGCTGTAACGTGCCGGTTTTTTTGGTTCTACATATGATAATTTATTGTATTTTGGCATAGGCAGGTTTATTTCTTTTGTTTAGTTTCGATGTCGTAACTTGATACAGATTGACTTCGCATCGACTTGCAACGAATTTATGGTTTAACATTTTAAGTTATGTTTTTTTGGTCAATTTAACGGTCCCCGCCGCGAAACGCAAGATCCTAATCCTAGTTTCTATTAATTTTATTACATTAAACCACATTATATGGTACATAGTACCTGAAAGATCTAAAATGCGTTTATTTTTGGAATCTAGCGAATTACGATCCCATTTCACACTCTGATTTGCATAATCAAATGAGTGATGAAAATTTAAGCAATAGTCATGTTCACGTGAAATACGATAGTTGTATTTTAATTATACATTGTAAATGACGTTACATGTCACACCCTACCAATAGGGGGCCTGGGAGGTTCAAGGACAAATTGGTACCAAGTGTAAGCAGTGGAATATTATTGATAAAAATAAGTTACAACGTTTGCACTAAGTATTTATGACAAGGTGTAACTACACAACTATCTTTTCTCTGACACTGCTACAATCCCGAGGTTGGTTCCACTAATCTTCTTGGCATCTAATCTTCATAATTCATGTTCGGCATACGCCTTTATCCTTAAGCATTCTCATTACAAAGCTAATCCAAATTGCTAATCTCCAAAGTACCTGAATACATGCTAAAAAGTGTCAACTAAAAAGTTGGTGAGTTCGTGAGTTTAGCTCACATACACATAAAATAGTTCAAAAAGCGCGCAACTTTGCGTGTATGTAAGTATAAAGCATGGTGCACATCAATCAAGTCCACAATCAAACCTGCAACTAGCATAAGCATCCCCAACTCATACTATAAGTTAAACCATCCCGGACTATCACCATGCTAAAAGCAATAGTCAAACACGTAGGTTATATGCCGCAACGATCCGCAGATCTCAGTGTGGTTTACCCAACATAGGGTCACTGTGCGTGGGGGTCTCCCAAATAGTACTACCCATACAAGCCTCCGGCCCATTCCCTCGGGCTAATGATTGTGTAAAAGTTGGGACAAAATTTAGCAGTAAAACACCTCTTGATAAATATCACACCATAAGTAAAACCGGCATGTATCCAGCCCAAAAAGTTTAAGTAAAAAGGGCAGCACGAAACTCACCTCAGTCTGTATGTATTATGTATATGAAAGATAATCAATGAGCTTGCACTATGCTAGAATCACCAAGTACGCCTAGTATATATTAATCAACAATAAGTTAACGAAGAACAATATAAAATTCACTATTGGTATTGTTTATTAGTTAATTCTAAGTGTTTTCCAACGCATTTGGTTCTCGATGAGTAAAGTTTCCTTTTACGGGAAATTTGTACTTAAATAACATAATAAGATTGATGCTTTGTGTTTAGGTATATTGTGACATTCGTCAATTTCGGGTCTCGTTTGTATTCGTTTATCATGTAAACCGACCCATTTTATAAACCAAAGCTTATGATATAATCAAAATGATGGATTTTATGTTACAATATTGTTTTACACTTGTTGGGTCTTGAAAACATTCTTTTTGGTCCTTAAAACTCCTTAAAATGACTTAAACCAAACTTTGGGGACTATTATTGCCATTTACCAAAAACTTGTTTGACCATTTCAACCATCACATGCATCTTTACCCTATTTGTATGAACCATACTCTTACCATTATAAAAGCAAGGCTCCATACACCATTTTGGTTGTTCATCTTCTCCAAAATCTCTCTCAAATCCAAGTATTCATCTTCAACATTTTGTTATTTTGATTTCTTAAGGTCAACTAACTATAGTCTTTCATTTTAACTTGTTCATATAATATTACTAACACTTGAATATGTTGGTACAACATATATATAATACACACCCCTTGTTTCCTTTATTTGTTACTTCATCGACTCTGGTTGGTTAAGTTTCGAATGTCATAAGGCAAGGCTTCATGGAGGACTTCGTGTTCTTGATATATATATACACACACATAACTTATTATACATATCACTTATGACTAACTTCTAACCCTTTTAGTTTGTTCATCTTATTTACAAGTTCCATGGTGTGGGTTTGTATAAGACTAACCTCGGTTTAACCGAAACTAGTCCAAACCGGAAACCGAACTTTTGTTTACTAGTTTTGTTAAAATAGTTGTTTAAACATGTTTATTGCTAGATTTGAGTTTTAAAAATCATTTTTACAAGTTCTTTGATATTAAGCATATGGAATCCATCTATGAACTCATTGGGAGATGGAAACCGAACTAAACCGAAACTTTTGCTTAAAAGACTTGTAGTTAACTTTTTAGTTGTAAAATTTAAGTTTTATTCATTTATAAACCAATATACAAGTTCTATGATATTTGGGCACGTAGAAACCATCTATGAACTATTTGTGAGATGGAGACCGAACCAAACCGAACTATACCGACTTTTACTCGCTTAAGATACACAAGTGTGTTTTTAGCTATCAAGACTTGTATATTTCTTTAAAAATAATTTACAAACTGATTTTAATTATTTTCTTAAGTACTTGGAATTGTTGGATCCAACTTGATCTTATCACATAGTTTGGACCGACAAAACCGAACACTCGCTTAACGTGCGTTGTTAGTTCTAAACAATAGATCTACATACTTGGTTAAGTGTTAGTATATTTTAATGAGTTATCTCATAACAATTAATATGTTGGAAAGTTGACTTTGGGTTTGACCATTTGTCAAGACCCGAATCGACAACCCGAACACTCGTTAAAAACCCGTTTTAGTATCTTTGTCCCAAAGGAACTTGCATTTTAGCATTTTTCCCACCTTATTACTTAACATTGGTTAATAAATATTAAGGTTAGATACTTTAACCCGGTTTCGAGCAAACTTACATTTTTAAAGGATTGTTATTATAAATTCTTAAATAGTTACATTTTAAACCTTCAACTTTAATTGATTACTTTTTGCAACAATTATTTATTTAAAGATCTTCAAGACAACCATTCTAAATCCAAGATTTTATTGTCATTTAGGCCTTACTCGTTAAACTTCATCCATCTGGTTATTCATCTTTTACCGATCAAGTTTTATACTTGAATGTGAGTAACTTTATACCCCGTTTTCTATCTTTTATTTTGGGGGTGACATTTCATGTTATCTAAACTAAATGTTTTATACTTGGGTCTTAAACC
The DNA here is from genome assembly GCF_021521415.1 of Bidens hawaiensis. Lineage (NCBI taxonomy): Eukaryota > Viridiplantae > Streptophyta > Magnoliopsida > Asterales > Asteraceae > Bidens > Bidens hawaiensis. Next base: position 70,186 of record NW_027495264.1, read on the forward strand.
ACAAACGTTGTTGTATACTTTACTTGAATAATTGCTCGATTTGGTGTTCTATGCTTATTTGCCTATGTGTTTATCGCTTTTGGATGGTGTAACTATAAATCCTAGACCATTTGGCAACTCCTCATGGAAAGGTGTCGTTAACGTAATGCAATTAACGATAACTAAAAAAATCCTAAACTATTTGGCAACCCCTTATAGTTGGGTGTCGCTAACTTGTTAGCGATAACTATTTATCCAAGTTTATAGCTATTATTTATGGTTTTGTATACTAGTTTTGTGGCTTTTCATACTATACATCTATTGTTCAAACTTATGAATTGCTCACCAACCTTTGTGTTGATAAACTTTATTTTATGAAATGTTATAGGTTTGCATCTAGGTTGATTTTGGAGTTCGGTGAAGAAAACGTCACAAATACCGTTAGGATATTAGCAAAAATGAACAATATTTGATTTGCTATATTTTGTTGTATTTGACTTATGAATATTTGGTTATGTGACATTTTTGATGTTGTGAAATGAAATGAGTTTGTTAAATATTGTCGCTTTAAATAGTGTCATGCGCTTATGAGCAATCGTTGCACCCCGACATGTTCCGCCGCCTTTGGTCGGGGTGTGACAGATTGGTATCAGAGCCATGACAATTAAGATAGGTGGTTAGACGTAACGACCTAGAATTGTTATGCTTAGGGTCCTATACGTGTGTTCATACGTGTTTACTCTATTTAATTGTTCATATCGCATGTTTATTTATAAACTTGTTTAAAATTCACCAATATCCTAAATGTTCACATACACACACTTTCATAGTATTTCCAAGGTATCCTTACCTTACAACGCAAAAAGTAGATTTTCATTGTGTTTTATGGATTACAAGATTAACTTGGATCCCGTTGTTTCAAATCCCTTAAAGGTTGTGCTTATATCGGGTTTGTAGCCATCATAGAAAACGAGACATTATAAAATGACCATTTGACAAAAAGATTCCAAGGATCGAAGGTGATTTACTTACCTGGGATGGTTGAGTTATAATGCTCGTTTTCTAGGCCATAAACCGTGTTATAAATGTCAATTCTTTAAGTAGTCGAATGCGAGCGTTCCGGTCGCCATCCTAATTTTCGGTGTTAAAACAATAGTACTACGGTGGTTCGCGTGCTAGTGTTTTGACATGACGTTGTATCTCGATTTATTGTGTTATCATTGTTATTTGAGTCTAAAACATGAAAAAGTCACGGTGATCTCGTGCACATGTTTAGACTCCAACGTGGTGTTTTATAAAACCTTTTACTTAGTGTTGGAATATCAAGTCGTAGTGATTTCACGCGCGATTTTTCTGACTCTATAAAATCTCAAAAATCTCAAATTTTCAAGCTTTAACTATCTCAAAATCATTTACGTTTTGTTTATGGTTTTGTTATTTATAAACAAAGTTTTATATTTTATCTAACGCTAACATCTTCTCCATACTAACTCTAGGATTCACAAAAATCAAAAAAATCGAAATCTTATTTTATTTTATACACCTTGGTATTCATTTACTTTACCCAAAACTTATCCCATTTTCTTTATAAATTTTAGCATGCCTCCGCTAAGACGCCAACCGCGATGGGACTCCACCCGACGTATGGTTGCTCTTGTTGCCAAGCAAATGGCCGTTGTGATTCCCAAACTTATGACCCAAATACAAGCAAACCAACCCGCACCCGTTGTTGCACCTATTGAACCCAAACCCGCATCCTACCTGCTTAAACAATTTACCAGTGCCAACCCATCCGAATTCTTTGGAACCAACTGTGCGACTACCTTGTTGCAATGGTTCGAATATGTGGAGAATGTGTTTTTAAACAGCGAATGCCCCGAAGCGAAAAAGACAAACTTCGCTGCAAGCATGTTTAGGGGAACCGCTCTAACATGGTGGGGTAGTGTTATGCACCTCCAAGGTACGAATGTGGCCATGGCTCTTCCATGGGCCGAGCTCAAGGCACTTATGAAGAAGAAATTCTGTCCCAAACACGAGCTCCAAAAGCTTGAGGAAGAATTTTGGAACCTAAAACAAGAAAGTGGTGATAACGCCGCTTACTCGCTCCGTTTCCACGAGCTAAGCGTTCTTGTACCTCACTTGGTTACCCCACCCGAACGTGAAATTGACAAATATATTGGGGGTTTACCGATGAAAATCCGGGTTTCGGTCATGAGTAGCAAACCCGCGAACCTTGAGGAAGCCATCACGTTAGCCGGTTGGCTATCGGAAAATCACGTGAAGGCGGGTACCCTAACCCTCAAGAAAGCAAGTGAAAAGACAAGCCCGAGCCCGCACCGCAAGCCAAGGTTGAACCAGCACCACAAGCCATTAACTACTCAAACTCTTCCCGACACAACAACAACCACAACAAAAAGAAACCCAAAACCAACTACCGAAATTATGCCGTCACCCAACCTCAACCACAACAACAAACCCAAACCCTCCCTTAAAACCGAAAACCTTATGTTGGGAACTCCCGGCTATGCAACACTTGCCAACTTCACCACCCAACAAACTCGCCTTGTCGCCAATGTACCATTTGTAACCGACTTGGCCATCTCAACACCACTTGCCGATCCGCCCAACGAACCCAACCCAACCAACCTAACCAACCAAACCAACCAAGAACTTTTCCCCAAAATTCCCAAAACCGATATGCACCCTACCCACCAAACCAACCCCAACCACCCCGAGCTTGTTACAATTGTGGAGATCCAAACCATTTCCGCAACAATTTCCCTCGCCTCACCTTTGCTAACCAAACCATGACCGTACCTTACTACCAAACCCAAGCTTACCAAGTCTAAACCTATCAACCCCAAATTCCCCAACTCAATGCACCACTCATCCAACCCATCCAAGCAATCCAAGCACCACCTCCACCTCCACAACAAGCACCTCAAGTCAACCATGGTAATCAAGGGCGAGCTTTTATGATGAATGCAAATCAAGCTCAAGTGGCAAACGATGTTGTTAACGGTATGTTTTTGGTGAACTATCATTTGGATTATATTTTATTTGATACCGGTACCGATAGAAGTTTTATTTCTTTGAAATTTGAGTCGAAACTTGCGATGTCTCGAACTAAGATTTCCCGACCGTTCTCTGTTGAAGTAGCCAATGGAAATTCTATTACCATCAATTCCGTCGTCCGCGATTGTTCTCTTATTCTTTCTAAGCATAAATTCTCCATCGATCTCATCCCGATGCAAATGGGTAGCTTCGATGTCATAGTAGGCATGGATTGGTTATCTTTGCACCGTGCCGAAGTCGTTTGTTTTGATAAATTTATTCGCATCCCGCTCGTCAACGGTAAAATTCTTAAGGTCTTTGGAAACACAACGTCACGAAGGCTAAACCTTATGTCGTGTGCTCAATCGCAAAAGTACTTACGCCAAAAGTACGTTTCGTTTCTAGCTCTCTCGGTGACAAAAGACAAAAAGGAAAGAAAGATCCAAGATATTCCTATTGTTCGTGATTTTCTTGATGTCTTTCCGGATGATGTTACCGGTCTTCCTCCCGTTCGTCCGATTGAATTCCAAATCGATCTTGTGCCCGGCGCGATGCCCGTGGCCAAGGCACCTTATCTTCTAGCCCCGTCGGAAATGCAAGAACAATCAAACCAACTCGAAGAACTTTCCGATAAAGGCTTCATTCGTCCAAGCTCTTCTCCTTGGGGCGCTCCCGTTCTCTTCGTGAAAAAGAAGGATGGTTCGTTTCTTATGTGCATTGATTACCGTGAACTCAACAAGCTTACTATTAAAAATCGTTATCCATTGCCACGTATCGACGACTTATTCGACCACCTTCAAGGCGCAACTTGTTTCTCCAAAATTGATCTTCGATCGGGTTATCATCAATTGCGTGTTCGCGAAGAAGACATTCCGAAAACCGCTTTCCGTACTCGATATGGACATTTCGAATTTTTGGTTATGCCCTTCGGGTTAACAAATGCCCGCGGTATTTATGGACCTCATGAACCGCGTTTGCAAACCATTCCTTGATAAATTCGTTATTGTCTTTATTGATCACATCCTTATCTTTTCTAAATCCAAAGGCGAACATGAACATCATTTGCGTTCCATTCTCGAACTCCTTAGAAACGAACAACTCTATGTCAAATTCTCCAAATGTGAATTTTGGCTCGAGGAAGTTCAATTTTTGGGACATATCGTAAACGAAAAAGGTATTCATGTTGATCCCGCTAAAATTGAGGCCGTTAAGGATTGGAAAACTCCAACGACTCCCACGGAAATTCGATCCTTCCTCGGTTTGGCCGGATATTATCGGCGTTTCATTCGGAATTTTTCCAAGATCTCTTTGCCTCTTACCTCTCTCACCCATAGTGATGCATCCCATCAAGGCCTTGGTTGTGTTCTCATGCAACGAGGTCAAGTCATCGCCTACGCATCAAGGCAACTTAAGGTCAACGAGAAGAACTATACGACTCACGATCTCGAACTTGGAGCCGTCGTTTTCGCTCTCAAAATCTGAAGACATTACCTTTATGGTACAAAATATGTGGTTTTTACCGATCATAAAAGCCTTCAACACATTTTCGACCAAAAAGATCTCAACATGAGACAACGACGATGGGCCGAATTACTTAGTGATTACGATTGCGAGATTCGCTACCACCCCGGTAAAGCGAATGTTGTCGCCGATGCCCTAAGTCCAAAGGTTAATGTTAAATCCGTTCTGCTTCTAAGCGTCATTGTTCAAACCGATCTTCAAATTCGTATCTTTCAAGCTCAACGCACCTCCGTCGAAGAAGGTAATATGTACGACGAAATGTCATGTGGAGCCGAACTTCAACTCGAAATCAAACCCGATGGTCTTTTGTATTTTCTCAATGGTTTGTGAGTTCCCGATCGCGATGACCATCGTACTTGTATTCTCGACGAAGCTCATAATTCGCATTATTCCGTTCATCCTGGTACGGATAAGATGTATTTCGATCTTCGTGCTACCTTTTGGTGGCCGGGTATGAAAAAGGACGTAGCGTTGTTTGTATCTAAATGTCTTACTTGCTCGAAAGTCAAAGCCGAACATCAAAGACCTTATGGTCTACTCGAGCAACCACCGATTCCCGTTTGTGATCACTCCAAGGGCAGGAAGAGAATAAGTTTGGGCTAGGATTTTAGTACTATATTAGAATCAGTATAGGGATTATAAGATAATTGAATGGATATTCATTAGAGCATAACAGGTTACCAGAAATCTTGATTGTAGATGGAAACTTCGGTTCTTCAAGTGCTGCAACAGAAAGCAAATTTGCAGATGGGAGTTTTGAGCACGATGATTGAAATTGAAAGGGTTTATTAGAAGTGAGATCAAGTTGCAGAACATTGGGTGAAGAAAACTGCATGAAACTTGATTGGAAGCAGGCTGAGGTCGAAGATGGGAGGGGCGGGGGCTGTCAGACGCTAGTGATTGGAGAGCAGGGATTTTGAGATTTGATTTAGAGTATTTTGTAATTTTTCATAATATCTCTTATCATATCTTTGTTATAAAATTCAAATAATAAGTTTAAAATAATAATAAGGAAACCAGTTTTAATAAAAAAAAATAAAACACAGAGTTATGTAATTTAGATAATATCTAGCGTGTCACGAATCTCGTTTGTCGGTTTTTGCTTCATTTGATTCGGTGACCGGGCGGTAATATACGAAATCGTTGATGTTTGGGTTAAATATTTTTGATGCCCGATATAATTTAAATCATTATTAAATGGTTCATATGATTTATGAAATTTTCAGTTTCAGGTTTGTTTGGGTTAAACAAGTCTCGGTTTCGTTTGCTTAATTCGGGTCGAGCCCATGTTTTAAATTACGGTATTATTATTATTAAGCTTATCCATATCTCTATCAGGTTCTACGTAATCATTGGCCGATACCATTAGTTATTTTTTCAACTGTTCAGGCCAAGCCCATTGACGTACGATCGCTTCCATTATTCGACTAACATTTCACTCGGTATCTAATAATAAGTTTTCTCTTTTTTTTTGTTTTTATAAAAAAAATTTGCCCCATTTTTAGGGTTGTTACATTACACGTATTATTTTTTGGTTATATGATATTTTGTTTGATTGTTTTTTTTATATGACGCGACCCTGTTGGACTCAATTGAAACGGTCGAACCTGACCATAAAAATATATACCGCCCGACCCGAAAAACCGTTCTAAGCTACATTAAGAACTTTTTATATAACTAAGTACCGGTCTAAAAAGTTTCCGACCCCTGTGATAAAAATTTCTGGATCCGCCACTGCTTTGGTGCCACAAATGTCTGATTGAGTCACTTGGCAGCACCTTAGTGGTCGATGACATTTTGTTCTTTTCTTGTCTTTTTTTTTTGTATTTGTTCCGGTACATAGACCAAATGCCGATTCTGTTTTTTTTTAATTTCAGTATCATAACGAACGTAACGGAAAACGACCTAATTCGCGCTAATTCACCGCATTTTGTTTTAGTTCGATACCGTAACAAATGTAACGTTAACCGACCGAATGCCAAATTTGTTTTTTGTTTTTTTTTGTTTTGTTGTGTTTTAGTTCTGGTACCGTAACAAAAATGACGGAGACTGGCCAAATTTGCGTATACTCAAAGCCCAGGAATGATGACGCTCAAGTTTTACCAATGCCCGAATTTTACCGACCGACGCCATTACGTTGGTCTACCTCAGTTCTTATTTATCTTATTGTTTTAGTTATGATACCATAACGCACGTAACCGATACCGACCGAATTCTCGTCGACTTACCGCCTCAATGTCCGGACTGATAATGCTTTAGTTTTACCACCGCACGTGTTTTACTGACCTGCCCCGACGCAACACGACGAGTGAAAACACTAGTTTGAAACAAAATCAATTGTGACTGCCGAACAGAACATCCTTCCTTATCATTATGCTTATAGATTGGAATCAGTTGATTTTTTCAATTATGGTAGGATTGAAGTTTATCATTGTGCATTTTGGATTAATCTTAAATTGAATAGTATTGATTACATCGAAATGAAGGGTAAGCGGGCAACAAGTTGCGCCGCTACCGGCCCTGTTTGAATTGCAAAACCCGATTCGGTTGGATTTGATATGCAATATTGTATTACGCTCGATCAATCGGTTAATTATAATATATGAATTAGATTGCGAAACTCGATTTAGGTTTATTTAAGAAGTAGATTTTCATCCTGGCGCGTTGCGCCGGGGCAGCTGGAAAAATCCATACGTTGAAACCCAGGCGTTAGTAAAACCCGAAAGTTATGACGATGAGTCGACACGAATTCGGTCAGTACCGGATGTGTTCGTAACAATATAGACACCATTGGTAAAATTTGAAGGTTAAAACCCAAAATATTAATTCGTCAAATTAACATATAAAAGCATTAACATATAAAAAAAACAAAATATTTAAGACGATGTTTAGTTGGTTGCCAAACCCACGCAGTGGTAAAACCAAAGCGTTGTTGGTCCCGAGCATTGAGGCGGTAACTTGACACGAATTTGGTCGGTTTTGATTACTTACCTTACGGTACCGGAACTAAAAAACGAAAAAAATTAAAAACTTGAGGTGGACCAACGGCCAATTTGGGGGGGGGGGGGGTTCGGTAGCGTTGTCGGTCATGAGCTTTAAATAAAGCCGCGAGTCTACGCGAACTCGGCCGGTTGGTTTCTTTCAGACTTGTTATGGTACTGGAACTAAAAAATTGACGTTTGATCAGTTTTCATTACGTTTATTGTGATAACTAAACTAAAAGAATATAAAATTCACCTACCAATACGGTGCCGCCAAATGGCCCAATAAACCACTTGCGACACCAAACTTGTAAATTATATATAGTTATAATATGCAACCATGTGATTTAATTTCAAAGTTGAAATCGACGCTCAATATCGTCTGTCTACACTTAAAAATGTTAAAATTGTACTTGAAAACGTAAGGATGACCTAACTACTATCTTTTCACTTGAAGTCACTATTGACTTGCTTGTTAGGCTGAGGGGTGTGGGGCTTCAACGGGGGCGCTAGAGCCCCTCCGCTCGCGCCCCCAGGCGCTAGCACCACACCCCCGGGGCGCGAGAGGGGCGCGAGCACGAAAAACAAAGCAGGAGCAAGCACCTTCGCGGGACGAATATGGCGTAAAGGGGCATGGGAAAACGTGAAAGAGCCGTTGGACATTTAAATTGAGCCATTGGGCTCTTATTTAATAAAAAAAAATGGTTTTTTCTTCCTATATATAACCCATTTCATATAAAACAATTACCACAACTTCAAAAAAAAACCCAAAATCAACCCATCTCCCAATTTTGTTTTTAAAAATAATGTCGTCGTACTCGTCTGATTCCGACTCCTCCGAAGAGGATGATTTGCTTCTTCATGTAGGGGGAGTTTTGACCGCAACCGTGGTCAATCTCTTGCAAAATCAAGCCCATCAACCTCGACTCCCGAGGGTTAGAGCACCACCTCGTGATCGTGATCGATCGGGTGCTAACGATACTTTGATTAGACATTATTTTAGCCCTCAACCGGTATATGAGGAGTCGGATTTTCGAACTCGTTTCCGAATGAGCAGACAATTGTTCATGCGTATAGCAAGTGATTTAGAGGCACGGTATCCCTTTTTTCAACAAAGGGAGGATGCTAGGGGTCTCCCCGGTTTTACCCCTCTTCAAAAATGCACGGCTGCTATCCGTCAATTAGCGTACGACATCTCGTCGGACGCTTTGGATGAGTATTTACAGATGTCGAAAAGGGTTGCACGTGAATCCCTTCATTTTTTCTGCCAAGGTAAAAAACATTAATTTTACTTTTTATTAAATATTTATTACATTTTGTAATATATATTATACGTAGGAGTCATATCGACTTACGCTCGGAGATATCTGCGTAAACCTACAATGTATGACATCCAACGCATATATGAGGTGCACGCAGAAAAACATGGTTTTCCTGGGATGCTAGGTAGCATCGATTGTACGCATGTTGGATGGGCTATGTGTCCAACGGCCTGGCGAGGTCAGTTCCACCGTGGTGATCATGAAGGGCCGACCCTTATACTTGAGGCGGCGGTGTCACAGGATCTTTGGTTTTGGCATGCTTTTTTTGGTGTTGCTGGGTCAAATAACGACCTTAATGTTATCGATCAGTCACATTTGATCAACGACCTTATCGACGGGGTTGAACCACCTCAATCTTTTGTTGCAAATGGAGAACTCTTCAAGTACGGGTACTATCTGGTCGATGGTATTTACAACGAATGGGCTTTGTTAGTTCAAGCTTTTACAGATCCAATCGCCGACAAACGGAAGTATTTTACGAAGAAGCAAGAGTCTGCTAGAAAAGATATTGAAAGAGCTTTTTGAGCTATAAAAAAACAATATTATGTTCTGGCAAACCCGATACGTTATTGGACTCGGGAGAGGATAACGGACGTCGTCTACACGTGTCTGATCCTACACAACATGACGTTAGAAGACGAGGGCAAAGCTATCTGCCAAAACTACCAAGGTGACATTCCGCCACAACCGTCCACAATCAGTGATCAACAAAGACTTCATAACATAGCAAATATCAAGAGCCGTGAGATACACGGGGATCTTCGACATGAGTTGGTTGAACATTTGTGGGCGAGGCGACCCGATAATCTTGTATTAGATTAGTGTTATTATTAAGTATTATTGTTTGTTTAATTTTTAGTATGTTTTTTTTTGTAATTTGAATTTTTAAAAAAATGTGTGTTTTTTTTAATAATTTATAGGTTTTTTTAATAATACGTTTTTTGAATATATTTATAAAAAAATAAAAAAAAAATCCGCTGGAGCCCCTCCACACCAGGGCCAGGGGCTCCAACGGGGGCTCCAACACCCCCCTTATCCAGTTTCTCTCTCTGCCACACGTCACAATATTATTGGCTGGAGCCCCCACTCGCGCCCCCATTAGAGCCCCCCACACCCCTCAGCCTTAGGTATTGAAAGTAAATGCGGCTAGTGTGTACTTGTCCATGTTAAACTATTTGCTCAATGTGTTATTTATTGGTGAGGTGATATATCAATAATCGGTTCCCAGGTATATATTATTATTACTGTAATATATAAAGACAGACTAAGTTAACGCTGTGTTAGTAATATGACAATTTTCTGAGGTCAAACTGTAAAAAACCTAAGTAAGTTAATGCCATGTTAGTAAAATGATTAGGTGGCCACCTGAAACCTCCCTTGATTCTGTGGATGCATTTGCAGATCTCTCTCTATAATCACAATATAAGAGCATTCACAGTTAGTCCACTAAATTTAGCAAGTGAAGTTTTTATAATATGAGGAGTGGTTTAGGATGATTGAGTATTATGTGTCATATGTCCAAGGCTTGATGCAAAACTACTATCGAGTCGGGGGTCTCACCGGAAGCAGCCTCTCTATCCCTATGGGGTAGAGGTAAGGTTGTCTACATCTACCCTTTTCAGACCCTACATTTGCTATTGGTGGAATATACTGAGTACGATGGTGATGGTGATGATGATGATGAGTGGTTTAGGATATTGTGAGTGGAGGAGATAGAAATTGTAGTGATTTTTTTTGTATATTTGAAAAGTTCTTGTATCACATTATAAATTCTTATAAATTCTTTAAATATTTTGAAAACGGCTGTCAGTAAATGAGAAAAAAAATGTAATGATAACGGTATAAAAAATATTGTTTAATTGAGAATGAAAGAGAAAATGCAGTGTTAATGTAATTTAGTATTTGAAGACGGGGAAGGGATGAGAATGCTTTAAATCACTATCTTTTCACTCTTTTTTCCGATCAAATAATATTATTACATTTAATATTATATTTTCTCTCTTAATATTCACTCATAATTACATAACCACTTACAAAAAAGTATTAAAAGGTTATGAAAAGTGAACAATGGTTTTTCAAATTTACTCATAAACATTAACTATTTATCTCATTTTCACTCACAACCGTTTATAAAATATAAAAAACATGTTCACATATTTACAAGTTCACAAAAAATTTTGTATAAAATAATTACTTCTACACTGTAAAAACTTAATAGCGTTGTCACTTTTATCTTTTGCATGTTGACATACACAATGGATTTATTAAATTAATTTTAAAAGAATTTAAAAGGAAAGAAGTTAGCTAAATATATGTCGACTAGTCAAACCCAACCAAACCAGTTTAACTAAATGTGTTCATGGTTGGAAGCTGAATTTGACTCAAACTTGTTTAGACTAAATCCATCCCCGTAAACTTCGTATCTATATTATAAGCTAACCTTAACCATAACCATCAATTCATGATTGTACTTACTAATAAAAATATGAAAATATGTAATTATATGTTTGAAGAGGTATGTACCCGCCTCAACACCGAGCGAGGCGGGTCAACCCACAAGATATAGACAAGAGGCTTGAAATCAAGACGTTATGAAGGCACAAAGCCAAAACCTATGCGCATGGCGCATATAACATATGCTCACGCATTATGAAGGCACAAAGCCAAAACCTACGCGCATGGCGCATATAACATATGCTCACACATATCACATGCTCATGCATCACATGCTCAGGCATCACATATGCTCACGCGTATCACATGCTCACGCATATCACATCTGCGCGTGGCGCATCCGCGCGTGGCGCATATCACATGCTTGTGCATATCACATCTGCGCGTGAGAATAAAGAGAAGACCTCGCGCATCCTCAGGATAGGCGCGTATCACACATGCACATAATCAACCTCGTCCTTATCCAAATCAGGATTAGGGCAACCTTGATTGTGCACGTCAGACAACCTTCCAGAAGGTATCTTTTTAAGGAATAAGAATATGCTGATGTTGACAGCTGCCAATGAAAGGTGGACAACTCAGCAAAACCCATGTGCTACCACGTGATTATAACCAATGAAAAAGCACCAGGTGTCCCAAGGACACGTGGCGCAAAGCAATTGGAGGAGGCCAACAAGGCCCTAACTGGGTCTGAGCCCAATCATTGGAAACCCTAGCACTATAAATACCACATCAACTCCACAAGGAGAGACACACTCAATCACACAGTATTCAGCTATATTAAGCAATACACTCCAATTCCCTTACTCTTATATTATTATCTTCTCCTACAAATTCTTATTCTCACACCGGAGGGTTACCCCAAAGAGGACCCCTCTGTCCCTTTCTGAGGGGTAAGTTTACGGTGCTGTTCATTTTGTAGGTGGAAGAACCCAGATCCCAGAGAACCATCGGTGAAATAGCATAATCACACCCGAGGAAAGTAGATCGTCTACCAGTGAGTCGATCCACGTTTCTTCATTGGCGCCATCACCTGTTAAAACGGCAACAAAATCTCATCAGATCTCTAAAAAAAAATTTTTTTCACCATGGTTTCTGGTGTTCGTAACAGCGATCAAGTTCTGGAGGATATTGAACGTGAGGATGTTAATGAGGGACAGCAGTTTCTGAGGGTGCCGCGTGATTCTACGCGCACCACCAGTAACCATCCCTTCATTACAACTCCTCATGGCCAGACTGAAACTCCTCCAGACGATCTCACGTTCCAAAATCTTGCCGGCGCGAAACAAAAAGGACCAATGGGTCCAGAAGATGAAACCAATGACCCTAAAGAATGGCTCATAAACGAGCAACGACGTCTAATGGACAAGTACAATGAGATGGTCAAATAGAAAAAGTTAGCCGACTTAACACAAAGGCTAGCATTTGACAAGCAAGCCATTCAAGGGACAAAAAGGGCGCGCGCGCCGGAAGAGGGTCACTCTGTTCACACTGAACACGCTGAGTTTAGTGATGAAGAAGTGCACAGCGTCAGGAAGACGCGAGATACTCATGCAGGGGGCTCACAGCTCCGCGCACACATGAACATGGCGCCTGGAGCCAGAGCCGATCTGGATCTGCACACACCGTACAGCCCACCAGTGAGAGGGCAAGTGGACGTAACCACACCGTACAGGCCAGCCATCTTGGTGAAACATTCAAAATTCACTGAGCGCATCGCGAAGGCCCCCATTCAGCACAAAACCAAGATGCCAAGTGGTTTGGGCAAATATGACGGCACAACAGATCCAGACGATTTCTTACAAGGTTTTTACAACACTGGAAACCTAGAAAGCTGGACGATGCCAACATGGTGTCACATGTTTGCTCGCTGCCTCACGGGCGCGGCGCGTGTCTGGTTCGAAAGCTTGCCAACTGGGCAAATCGATGGGTTCGAGGAACTATTGGAAAAGTTCCAAGCTCACTTCGTACAACAGCGCAGACACACGCGCGACCCTGATAACATCATGCACTGCGTGCGCAGGAATGATGAAACGATTGAAGACTACATCACTCGTTTCAATCAGGAGTCTCTGGCAATTGGAGGTATCACTGAGCAACTATTGCGCGTGGCCTTTATACAAGGCTGCGCGCAGTGATCAACTCCGCCGAGCTCTCGTAAGCAGAGATGGCATGCCAACCACTTGGGCCAAGCTAATGGAAGCATCGCGAGTCTTCGCGAGAAATGAAAAACAAATTGCCCAAGATAGAGCGAGGGAAAGAGGGCATCAAGCAGAGGCACCGCGCAGCAACGAAAGAAGGGGCAAACAGAACACGGTATGGTCCAGGTTGCAACCAACCAGTTTTTCTCCCGCAGAAAAGCAGGCGCAACCAAGCTCACCTCAGCCCCAAAAAGACATTCGTAATCGCGGGGAAGGTGATAAGAGGGAAGGCGGCAGAGATCCTAGCAGACCTCTGCCAAGAATATGGACTCCCCTCACTAAAACGCCTTCACAAGTGTTAAGCACTGAGAATGTCCAGTTCAAAAACCCCAAGCCACTACACTACAAGGGACCATCAAACAGTGGCAAGTACTGTGAGTTTCACAAGTCCACAGGACACAACACTGATGCATGCCACCACTTGAAGGATGCAATTGAAAAAGATGTGAAATCAGGCAAACTGGCTCACCTGGTGAAAAACTCAAGACCAGAAAATGAACAACCAGAAGGAGCCTCTGCCAGCAAAAAGTTCAAAAGAATCTGTGTAGCCGAGGGGGGAAATCAAGGGCAAAGATCAAGAAAGAGAAGCGCGCAAATCCAAGGAGATTGGCGCGAGCAACAAGTAATCTTCCCAAGAATCAGGGGAGGCCCTTCTATCAGCAGTCCTCTTGTCATCACTACACATATTGCTCATTATGAAGTGTCAAAAGTCCTGGTAGACACTGGCAGCGAATCAGACATCATGTATGAGCAATGTTTCAGAAAACTGGATCCGGCAGACCAAGCAAGGCTTGAAATTGTGAATGCACCAATCTCTGGTGTTTCAAATGAAATCATTCATCCCCTAGGTCAAATACAATTTGAACTAACTATGGGGGATGAGAAACACAAGCGAGCCGAAGTTGTCAACTTCTTGGTCTTGCCCACCACTTCTTGCCACAATATGATCTTGGGTAGAGGAACGATTGCCCAATTTAACGCAATACCGTCGCCAGCGCACGGCGCGTTGGGGTTCCCAACACCAACAGGTGTAACTTTTGTATACCGAGATCATTTGTGCGCAGTGATAAGTACTCCGCGGGAAGGGAGAATGAAACTTCCAATGGCAGACAACGCGCCAGAGGAATGGATTCTCAACCCAAAATTCCTGGAGCAAACAATTACAATTGGCAGTACGATATCATACGACACGAGGTTGAGAATGAAAAGATTGCTCACAGCATATATGTCGGTCTTCGCGTGGCAACACTCTGATATGACTGGGGTATCGCGAGACCTGGCGCAACATTCTCTCAACACCTTCAAGTCTGTAGAGCCAATTGCTCAAAAGAAGAGAGTCATGGGGGATGAGAAGGCGAGGGCCATGAATGAACAGGTTGAGGATCTATTGCGCGCAAACATCATCCGCCCGATACGATACCAGACATGGGTAGCCAATCCTGTGATGGTAAAGAAGAGTAACGGGTCATGGAGGATGTGCATTGACTTCAAGGACCTCAACAAAGCATGCCCAAAAGATTGTTACCCCCTCCCAAACATCGACGCAAAGGTGGACTCCGTGGCGCCATTCAAGCTAAAATGTTTCCTGGATGCCTATAAGGGCTATCACCAGATTCAAATGGCACCACAAGATGAGGACAAGACCGCCTTCAGAACCGACAAGGGTGTTTTCTGTTACACAAAAATGCCCTTTGGTTTGAAGAATGCGGGAGCCACCTACCAAAGACTTATGGATGCCGTTTTCAGCGAGCAAATTGGAAGAAACCTAGAAGTCTATGTGGATGATTTGGTGATCAAAAGCAGTGAGGAAAAACAAATGCTCAAAGACATCGAAGAAACCCTTGGGCGCCTAAAGGAAGTTAACATGAAGCTCAATCCGAGCAAATGCACTTTCGGCGTACAAGAGGGAAAATTTCTAGGTGTAATGGTCACCAAGGATGGTTTCAAGGTGAACCCTGAGAAGGTGGAGGCCATCCTTGACATGCCTTCGCCATCCACCATGAAAGAAGTCCAGAAGCTGAATGGTAGATTGGTATCAATCAACAGGTTCCTAGCGAACCATGCAAGCAAATCTACCCCATTTGTCAACACATTGAGAAATTGCTTAAAGAAAAGCCAATTCAAATGGACTCCTGAGGCCGAGCAAGCTTTCAGTGAGATAAAAGAATGTTTGATAAATCTGCCCGCGCTCACAGCTCCACTTCCTGGTGAAATTTTGACATTGTACCTATCAGCAGGAGAGCGCGCCATCGGCGCAGTATTGTTGGTGGATCGCAAGGGAATCCAAACGCCAATATACTATGTGAGTCGGGTGCTGACAGATCCTGAGACGCGCTACTCCATCATGGAAAAGTTAGTTTTGTCACTAACACACGCGTCGCGCAAGCTTCATAGATATTTCAATGGTCATCCCATTGAAGTTCTGACTGGTTACAACATCCAGCAAGTCTTGCGGCGTCCCGCGCTCTCGGGAAGGCTGACAAAATGGGCGCTGGAATTAGGAGAGCACACGATCGCCTATAAGCCCCGTCCAGCAATAAAGGGACAAGTCTTAGCTGATTTCATCGCGGAAGTTCCAGAAGGAAAAATTGAAGAGGCTAAGCGCGAGGTAGACCCTCCGCGAGCCAATGATGAAGAAAATGTTTGGAGATTGTTCACTGACGGAGCTTCAAACAACGAGGGGTCCGGCGCAGGCCTCAAACTGGTGGATCCAGAGAATCATGAATATACTTACGCCATCAGGTTGGACTTCAAGAGCACCAACAACGAGGCTGAGTATGAAGCCCTGCTGGCTGGCCTGCGCATCGTGCACAAATTCGGAGTTAAAAAGCTAGAGGCCCATGTTGATTCATACTTGGTAGCAGCACAGGTCAATGGCCTTTATGATGCCAAGGAGAACACCATGCCTCTATATCTAGAGCAGGCGAAAAAGCTCATCGAGCAATTTGACTGCTTCAGAATCATTCATATTCCGCACAGTGAAAACAAATCTGCCGACGCGCTGAGTAAGATGGCATCAACCAGTTTCGATCACTTTGGCAAAGATGTCAGGGTAGAAGTAATGAGCAACCCGTCGGTGGTAGCGAAGTCTGTCCTTGTAACTCATACAACCCCTTCATCATGGATAACTCCAATAATGGAATTCTTGAAGGAGGGAAAGGTACCGGACAATCGCGCACAGGCGAGGAAGATAAGACACAAGTCGCAGAACTATGAACTGCTTGATGGCACATTATATCGACGCTCTTATCTTGGGCCGCTCATGAAATGCCTAGATGCTGAGGAAGCAAGCTATGTGATCAGAGAGATATACGAAGGAATCTGTGGAATACATGCTGGCCCGCGCATGGTGGTTGCCAAGGCAATGAGCGCAGGTTACTATTGGCCAGGCATGTACTTGGACGCTTTAAAAGAGATCCAAAAATGCAAAGCATGTCAGAGCTATGCGCCAAACACCATGCGGCCAAAGAACAACTTGATTCCGGTGACCTCCGCATGGCCTTTCCACAAATGGGCAATCGATATTGTGGGTCCCCTACCGCAAGCGCAAGGGCGAGTAAAATTTTTGGTAGTGGCAGTAGACTATTTCACAAAATGGGTTGAAGCCAAGCCACTAGCAAAAATCACAGCCGAAGCGATGAAGCAGTTTATCTGGAGCCACATCATATGCCGTTTTGGCCTTCCCATGGAAATTGTGAGCGACAATGGCAAACAATTCACTGACAAGAAAATATCCAGCTGGCTCAGGGAATTGCGCATCAACCAAATTTTCACTTCAGTATACCACCCTCAGGGGAATGGCCAAGTGGAGCGCGCGAACCAAAGCTTGTTAAATGGGCTGAAGAAAAGGTTGGAGGGAGAATCACATTCTTGGGTCGAAGAGCTACCTAATGTCCTGTGGGCGCACAGGACATTAAGCAAAACCAGCAATGGCGAATCCCCGTTCAGCCTAACCTATGGAACGGAGGCAATGATTCCAGCAGAAATTGGATGCCCATCCCATAGAGTGCTCATGATGAACAAGATTGATAACGAGCGCGAAAGGAGGTTGGATCTCAACTTGCTTGAAGGGCGCAGAGAGGCGGCTATCATCAGTGAAGCCAAATACAAGAAAAAACTGGAAAAATATTACAACCAGCGCGTGAAAGAATGCCACTTCAAGAAAAATGATTTTGTCCTTCGAAACAATGAAGCTAGCCGCGCGATACCCCCGGGAAAAATGTCCCCCAATTGGGAGGGACCTTACCAAGTCTCGGAAGAATTGGGAAAAGGCGCGTACGCTTTAAAAGATTTGAATGGAAAGAAGATCCCGCGCGCATGGAATGCGGCACAGCTTAGAAAATGTTTCATGTAAAAAATGTCAAGCTTGTAATCAAGGCTTTTTAAGCCATTATGAATAATGATACGCGCTATCTTCTCTTAATGTGGATTCTATTACCTTTTGCATACATGTTTCACACTTCCCTTTATTAATTTTGAGCAATATGACAACATTGTATTGACATCAAAACAAAATAAAACGAAGTAAAACATACATGCGCGAGCTTCAAGCTCAAAAACGTGTTAACGAGTCTTAACTCTAAAACGTCAGGGCCTTAGCCCAATAATTTGAGCCTTAGCTCAGGGCCTTAGCCCAATAATGTGAGCCTTAGCTCAAATCACTCACAACATCCATCCTACATGCTGCGCAGCCTGACCATAAAAATACCTAAACACAACTAAGGCAAAGCAAATGCCAAAACATAGTTGTTAAGGTCTCAGGTCGGGGTCGCGCATAAAATTGTAATGGATATCTGAGTAACACATACTGACACGTAAAGGCTAAAAAACTCATAATTCCCTATAATAAATGCGCGATAACGTCGCGCAAAAGAGGAATAATGAAAACGCCAAGGCACGTGTCAACATAATCAAGATATGGCAAAATCACTTACAATATGACAAGGATTAAGTATAATAATTTCCTTACAACCTTGTTCTTATTTCAACGTGCAAGCATATCTTATATTGAACAAGCAAACATGCAATATAAAGAAATGAATGGGGAATGCGCAAGATGCGAAGAAGGGAAAAACAAAATTTCATTCCAAAGCATTGAAATTTACAAGTTTACAAGATGATGTGATACAAACTACAAATAAAAAAAAAAAAAAAAACATGAAGGGCTTCTCAAGTCTCCACGTCGACGTCAGCCTCTTCATCGTCCTCATCACCGCCCTCAGCATCTGGCGCAGCCCGCTCCTCGTCATCTCCAAACTGACCATAGTCAAGTTGTTCATCCTGAATGGAGTCTTCTATCACAATAGTGTCAGGAGCGGATCCTTTGGCCACGCCAGAGCCGCTAGCAGGAGCAGCATTCCCCGCGCCATCATCGCCGCCACCAGCCCCTTCGCACTCGTCAAGTAATTTCTTTAGCGCGCCGAGGTCGGGCTGGTCAGCAAGCGCGGATATCTGCAAATCATATGGAAAAATATGAGTACAAAAAAGACTTGGAAAATAAGTCAAGGTAATCTCATTAAGGTTAAAATACCTGCGCAAGGATGGGAATGGGAGTATTCAAATACTTCTCCCCCATCTTGGCCATGTCCGCGCAGGCAATGTCGCTCTGATAAGGGTAGTCGGATGGGTTCTTCTTCAGCATGCCATATTCATAGCCATCCTTAAACCCTTCAGCTCGACCCACCAAGCGCGCGGCAGCGTTGCAATCCATCACAAGGGCCTGAAACTCGTCTGAGTATTTCATCGCGTAAGCGCAACGAGTCATACCCTGTGAGATTAGCCATTGGCGATCCTGCGCGAGGGAAGCAACAGACGTCTCAAGAGCAGGAATCTGAGAGTTTAACAACTCAACAGTTTCCTTAGTCTGTTTCAGCTCCTCTTTGTTGGACGCTGCTGCCGCCAAGGCTTCTTCTTTTTCCGCTCGCGCAAGGTCAAGTGCTTCCTGGCTAGACGCTGCCGTCGCCAAGGCTTCATCTTTCTCGGCCTGCGCGGCCGCCAGCTCCTTCTTCAGGCGCGCAACCTCACTCTCCAGTGATGATTTGTCAGTTATAGACTGGACAAGAGCTTGGTCACGCGCCTCCGCGTCCAGCTCCAAGTCGCGCACTCTACGCGCGTACTTGGCCGCGTCCGCCTCGGCCGCATGTAGCTTCTCCCGCGCAGCCTGTAGCTCATGACCGCGCTTCACGAAGGCGGTGTTGGCACTTGCTCTGTTCTCACTGAGCTCTGCTTGGAGCTTCTCAGCTCTCTCTCGAGCATCAGAAAGATGCCAAGCAGACACTTTAGCATCTTGCTTGGCTTCCGCAAGAGCATCACGTACCTTTACGTAATCATAGCGAAGCTCTTGGGAGGCAGCAAAGAAAGCCGACCCATCAAACAGATGATCGTTGAGCAAGTCATCGCGAGCGCGGCCCTTCTGAAACCTCCTTTCAGCTGGAGGCACAGAATGAGCCCAGAAGTCCGCACACACACCCTTGGACTGAAATGAGCTGTCCTCAGTAATATTCCATCTCGGGCGGTAAATGTGATCGGCTTCCTGCAAACACAAAGTAATGATCTAAGTCATCAAAACACTAATATGGAAGTCCGCACAGCGGAGCAAAAAAGAACCTATACCTGCGGGGATGAAGCAGAAAAGTCAGCGCCAGCCCCACGAGAAGACTGCGCCGGAAAATCTCGTGGCGCTGCAGGGCTGGCGCGGCCGCCGTCGGAGTCTTCAACTTCAAACTCCTCATCCTCCTCTGAAACAGGCCTTTTCTCCTGCGACCTAGAACCAAAATCAGTCTCGCGAGGAGGGCTGTGCGCAGGAGGAGGTGAGGGAGGTCTCGACGCCGCCAGATCGGCGCGTAAAACGGCCTCCTGCTCCTTAGTAATCCCGATGAAGAGAGATTCAGCGCTTGCAGGAGCAGGAGCAGAACCAACGGCGCTGGCACCGGCGCCAGGAGTGCCGCCAGCAGCTTGTACGCCAGCTATGACTCCTATAAAAAAATCAACAAAAAGAAATGGTTCATGACTTGATCTAAAAGAAAAAAGTCAGAAAATAAAAGCGCAATACATACCTTGGCGCAACTCCGTTCGCGAGTCAAACATCGCCATGAAGTCCATTCTCCCCTTTTTCGAGGGTAAAACAGAGGACTTCGAAGCGACCTCCGGCGCAGCCTCGGCATCTTGTGGCGCTTGAGGTTGATCCACCAAGGTCGCCGGCTCTACAAACATTTGAGTGAGCAAAGATTCATTAGTAATTCTATCAGAATCGCGCTCATAGAACCATAAAAAATAAGCAAAGGATAAGCAAAGTATACCTGTCGAAGGCGCAACGCCGCTTCCCTTTTCCACCGGGCGAAGGGAGGAGGTAGTGGCACCATACCTCGTGTGGACAGGAGGTCTGCCCACTTTTTAAGGCAGGGAAGACAAGGAAAACTTGGTGGTAAACCCCTGGGTTTTCTCAAGTCCCTTCGCCTGAGTAGGAGGATCCTGAACAACAGGGGCATCATCCTTCTTTTGTTTCTTACTAGCCCCTGCGCCAGTTTTCCCTTTAGCCTTACGCTTTAGTTGGGGCGCCTCCTCCTCCTCCTCCTCTTCCGCGAGCTCCAGCTCGTAGTTTTCGAGCGCATCTACAATACGTGCAACGGAAATGTTAGCAAAATTTGGTATTATAAAGGCATAAGCATAAGTACAAAGGCTTACCAGGCGCATCGCTGTCAAAGAGAAATCCCAGATCAACAGGGATGAACATGTCATCGAAGCGATCGGGGAAGCCAACCTCCCCAGCGCCCAGCGCGACGGAGCCACCCTCCATATGCTCATCATAGGCGGCGTGGACATACTCCTTGCTGACTGCACAAAACAAGTCAAATGATATCAGCAAAACGAATTATATTCGCGCAGAAGTAATGCAATGAGATTAACTTACACAAGCCGTCAACTTGGATAACGGGCTCAGTCGCGCTGTCGGCCCACCTCCTGCTCATACCAACCCCCACCAGCGCCTCCTCGCAAATGTTCTTGGCGGGGGATGGTTCGGCAGTCAACTTTTTAACCCAGGCGCCAGTTGGGTTCTTGAAGACACCCACATCCGCAGGCGCAGAAGAGGTCGCGCGCATGGTCATGCGGATGGGGATCACACCAGCCTTAATGTAAAAAAATCTCTCAGACCAGTCATGAAGGCTCTTGAAGGAAACAGTGCAGCATTTCACCTTCTGACTGCGAGGAATGAAGGAGAACCAAGAATCTTGGATCTTTGGCTTATAAAAAAATTGAAAGCGACGAGGGGTGGGCTCCTCGCGCTGAGATTTGCACATGAACTCAAAATGAGTCATGCGCACGAGTCCAAACGGATGGACTTGGGATATATGAATCCCATAGAACCTAAGCAGCGCACCCACAAACCTTGTCATCGGGAGACGAAGGTTGCAGTGGGTGAAAAAATGGCAATAAAGGGATATATAGCCGGTGGGCGGGTCCGCCGCCGTTTGCCCGGCCGCCGGCAGCATGCAGCCATACTCAGGGAGAAAACCCTGAGAGGCGATAAGGCCGTCAAAATCGGCCTGCCTCAGTTTGCAGGGGATCTCATCCCACTTCTTCACTGTCTTGGTCCTCCCTACCTCCTCCGATGAGGCCTCAGCAGCCCTCTTCCCCTTGCCGGTCTTCTTCAACGTAGACATTACTAACGATTTAACACGACGATGGATAGGGGAGATTGTGTTGTCTGAGCTATCAGACATACAACTGTAAAAACGGACAAATGATGCTTCTGAAGAACACAGATCTGGAAGCAGAAGATAGGTAATCGGAGTAGAATGAAAGAAAGGAAAGCTTCGAATAAACAACAAAGAAGATGAAGAATAAAAACTCTAAGGGCTTGCTTTTATAGGCCCAGGAGAGAGAAAATTTGGTACTGATCGGACTTCACGCGCCACCACTCGCAGGTGTAAGCCAACGCGAGCGCGACACGTGTCCCTGACACTGTGTGAGGGGACACGAAAAGAAACGATACAGGTGCTGCCAGAGTTCACGCGCCACCACTTGCAGGTACGGACCAACGCGAGCGCGACACGTGTTCCTGACACTATGTGAGGGGACATGAAAGGCAACTGTAGCACCTCGAGCACACGAAAAGTCTGACACGTCTCCATCACTGACGCATGTCAGCAACAACCAACCACGTACATGGACGATTCGTTTCAACCAAAAGGATAGATTTTCGCGCAACGATGAATAATAAGAAGAAAAAGACGAAACCCTATTAAAAGAGCAAACTATTAAGTCTAATATCTATCTTACCTCGCTCGCGCGAGACAAGACACACATTAGACTGGGGGGGCTTGAAGAGGTATGTACCCGCCTCAACACCGAGCGAGGCGGGTCAACCCACAAGATATAGACAAGAGGCTTGAAATCAAGACGTTATGAAGGCACAAAGCCAAAACCTATGCGCATGGCGCATATAACATATGCTCACGCATTATGAAGGCACAAAGCCAAAACCTACGCGCATGGCGCATATAACATATGCTCACGCATATCACATGCTCATGCATCACATGCTCAGGCATCACATATGCTCACGCGTATCACATGCTCACGCATATCACATCTGCGCGTGGCGCATCCGCGCGTGGCGCATATCACATGCTTGTGCATATCACATCTGCGCGTGAGAATAAAGAGAAGACCTCGCGTATCCTCAGGATAGGCGCGTATCACACATGCACATAATCAACCTCGTTCTTATCCAAATCAGGATTAGGGCAACCTTGATTGTGCACGTCAGACAACCTTCCAGAAGGTATCTTTTTAAGGAATAAGAATATGCTGATGTTGACAGCTGCCAATGAAAGGTGGACAACTCAGCAAAACCCATGTGCTACCACGTGATTATAACCAATGAAAAAGCACCAGGTGTCCCAAGGACACGTGGCGCAAAGCAATTGGAGGAGGCCAACAAGGCCCTAACTGGGTCTGAGCCCAATCATTGGAAACCCTAGCACTATAAATACCACATCAACTCCACAAGGAGAGACACACTCAATCACACAGTATTCAGCTATATTAAGCAATACACTCCAATTCCCTTACTCTTATATTATTATCTTCTCCTACAAATTCTTATTCTCACACCGGAGGGTTACCCCAAAGAGGACCCCTCTGTCCCTTTCTGAGGGGTAAGTTTACGGTGCTGTTCATTTTGTAGGTGGAAGAACCCAGATCCCAGAGAACCATCGGTGAAATAGCATAATCACACCCGAGGAAAGTAGATCGTCTACCAGTGAGTCGATCCACGTTTCTTCAATGTTATCAGCCTATCATCCCTTGTAAACATTATATATATATATACAATTTGCAACTTTTGTGTGCATCATTAGTTGTACATTAAGCTTTCTAATTTGTACATCAAGTTTGGTTGGATGTATATTACTTTTATACATACTTTTCTTTTTATCATTTTTTTACTTTGAACCCAATATTTTTACCATTTAGCACCAACAATTTTAACTCTTTAAACTTTGGTCCCCTGTATTGTCTATAATTTACAAAATTTTCGTTTTAGTATAAACTTTGTGATTAACACGTCGCAATTTGCGTGTATGGTTTAGTGTTTTTATGACTATTTTGTTCCCGTTTAACAACCCCGTTGCAAAGCACGGTGCCTAGATCAAGTTAATTACTGTTTTCTTTGTTCTACGTTTCGTGTGCATGGTTTAACGTTTTTACGTATACTTTCGTTCGGAATTAATTTTCTTCCTTTTATTTCATTTTTATATGAGTTTTTTCTGGTGTTGGTGGTCGCTGACGGCGATGTTGCATGGGTTCTACCCAGTTTTTTCATAACTGTATTAGACAGCGAACCGGACGTGCAACAGGTTCATAGGTTTAACCGGTCGGGCTGGCCGAACAACTTTGGCCTAAAAAGTGACGGTTACGGCTGTAAAAAGATTTTTTCAAAAATAATTTTTTTATAGTAAACCGGCTCAATCGATCCAGTTTTCCGGTCCGACGAACTGGTTCAGACTGAGGGTTTTCTGGAAGCCAGGTGAATTGCATAGAACCGGATCGGCCAGTGAACCGAATCCCGGTCGGACCGGTTCAACCGGCCGGTTCAGTCTTAACAACATTGGTTTCATCTGTCACGGTTTTACGCGTCCGCGTTGCTTACGCGCCCGCCGCAACGCGGGGCTTAATGCTAGTTTTTAATAACTAAAGAAAAAATAAGTATATTTCATGCATGTATTTTAGTTGAAACAACTTCTTTATGTGATTAGACATTCAAGGTACTATAATTGAATTTAAATTAAAGTAGACTACGATTTTTTTTTTTGAATGTTAATGCTTTCCTCCTACTATTTACATTAAACCGCCGTTGCCAGTTAATGCTTTCCTCCTACGAATTAATATTTCAACAGTTAAAAAATTTGTGTTTTTTTATTTGTCTTCTGTTGTACTTTATGGAATTGTTGAGTCAAATCCTACTCTGCCAAATTTTCCACAAGAGAATGAGCCCACATCCACTGAGCCTAATATTTATCATCCTCTTTATATATAAGTTATAACCAAAGTTTTGTAAGTAGCGGCTGCACTTATAAGGGTGGCGATGGCGGCATCCACGGGAACCTCAGTGAGGACGTTGTTTATCGTGTTGTTTTGTCTGATGATAGCTTCCTTTGTTTACTTATTCCTTTTTGGCGACTACCTATCTTGTTTTGACTTGCATGCAAGGTAATTACTTACATAACAGATCTTATATTATCTTGGTATTAATTAATGATACATATATCAGCACTTCTTATTCCTCTAATTTAGCTCCGCTACATATCTTGTGTTATTCAAACTCTCAAAGCATGCCAATAGTAGGGGTGTTAACTTGTGTGTGTGTGTGGTGGGTGTGGGGTGGGGGTATGCATGCTAATAGTAGGGGTGTTAACTCGGGTTGAGTTTGCCTAGCAGGTAGTTAGGTACACCGCCGCCGATGATGCGTGTACCTTTTGAAGTCCTCCATTTCGATTACTTATTACTAAGGCTATGTGTAATGGAATTGCTACAAAACGTGGCGTTTTGCGTTATGTGACGCCCAGCCAACAAATTATGGATTTTTGTTTTAGGTGTGTAATGGTGTTGTAGCCCTATATATACATGTATATATATCACACACACTCAAATATAATAATCAAAAACTCAACTCACAAGCAGGTGAGAAACAGTCCTCAGCCCCACCCTTGTCGCCCAGGGGCAGTGTTCTTTGCCCTTGTCGTCTTTCTTTACCGTCTAGTACACATAGCCTAATAGAGAGAGATAGAAGATGAGACATAGCCCCATATAAAGGAAAGTTTGTATTAAAAAAAATGAAATAAAAGGGAATGGGTTGTTTGAAGGAAATATTTTTTTTTTACCTTTTTTTAAAGAAAGGAGTTGGTAATTTACTTTATAATTAAAAAATATTAACTTTATAGTTTACTTTTTTAATTAAAAAATATTTAATTTTAAAAATTTAAATGAAAAAACAAAAATATTAACACCTATTTTAACTTTATAATTTATTTTAAATTAATATAAAAAAGATATTATATAAGTTATATATATAATATATATATATATAATATTAAAAAAATCAAATCATATATTAAATTAATGCCGTTCAAAATAAATATATCAAATCAATTTGTAGTCCAGTAGTTGCTAGACATGTGGCAAAGAGATTTGACTGCTAGAAGCAACACAAGTCAAGTCACTCCCCCGAGCCACGACCAGTCAGCTGGTCATTTGGAGAGAAATTTTTTTTAACGGTCAACCAATAGAATTGTCGAGGTACTTTATATGTGGCCTAACCCGTTTGCACAGAGCCCTTAAACGCCTCCAAGTTATTTATAGTTTCGGAAAAACCCGGACGCCCTCAGAATGAAACTGGAGTTCACAAAGATTTTAGTCTTCCTTCATTGAGTCACTCATATCTCCTCCAAAATATTGTTAACGAGGTTTAAACTTGGATCTCTGTTTAAAACCTCTGCTTACCAGTATATCATATTGGAAAGGACATTTGGAGACATAATTTCATATGACTTCTGGGAATGGAGAATTGGAGATGCCTCTTTATTAAAAACACAGTAATATCTTATGAGAACCATTTTAAGTTTTAACTCATAACTATTTTTATATAATTTGATTAAAATACATATGGCTTTTTAGAATTAAAAATGTGTTTTCAGAAAAATGATATTAATAGTACTTTTCCTAAATGGCCAATACACATGCACATGTTCAGAATTTTTATTTTTTTGATTAAATGAATTAGAATGGTGTAAAAGATAAAGAAACATGGGGAAGGGAGAAGATAATTTTAAATTTATTTTTTTATTTAGTCATAATGTATATATTTTTATGTGATTCTTGTGGTTTTAAACATAATATTTGTTCCAAAAATAGTCATTTATAAATAGTTCAGTCAGTGTACAATACAATCTGAACTATTAATTTCTGGCGATGACATAATTGTAATTATATTTTTTTAAGTTCCCTCGCTTTTTTAAAATGTTGACAACTTTGTTATCTTTTTTTTTTTAATTTAGACTTTTTAGAACAAATAGCATGCATGATTATGTTCATGCGCAATTACTATACTTTATACGTAATTTTAGTCCATATTTACAATTATGGCATCACGTGTTATGTTTATGCCACTATGCTTTTTTAATTAAAATCTTGGGACGAGGATGTCTTGCACATTTTCTATGATAAACAATTATGGTACAATAACCCGCCCGTTTATGATTTAAATGCGATGTAGAGCTTGCAGATTTAGTTAACATAATTATAATTGATGTAATTTTGTGTGTCATTATGATGAAACAACTTAATTGATTGTACTGAATATATATATATATTCTCAAATTTGTTGCAGGTGGACGATACAAGGAACGGCTGATTTTACAACATATGTTGTTGTTATAGGGGTATGATTGCTCGTGCATCGTTGCGGTTTAATTATATCTGTTTAGTTTAACCATGTTTATTTCCACTAATACAAAACCTTACTTTTTAAAAGCTTTTATGATTTAACGTACTCATTGAATAAAATCTAGACGTGGAAAAATAAAACTTTTCAATATATTATATATTTTAACCTTTTGTCGCAAATTAACCAGTATATATTTTAACCATTTGCCTTTGATACATTTGGTTTTCTGGCTCCAGAGGCTGTGAAATTTTTGAGTAGGGTTCAGCGCGTCGTACACGGAACCTCTTCAGCTTCTAGGTCCCAAAGCTTCGTTTTTAGCAGGATTGGCTTTGCTGTTCAAAAGGGGGTTGCGGCGCAGCTTGTTGCCCGTTTGCCTGCCACTTTATTGAAAAATAAAACTTTTCAATATATTATATATTTATAAAACTTCGTTTTATAGTAAATTATTGTGATGGATATAGATAATAACTAATAGTAAAATAAAAGAGCTGAAATACAAATAAATATACAAAAAATTATGTTGATGTTAATAGTGTATATATTAGTGTTTATTCTACTACTAGCTTTTGAACCCGTGTATTACACGGGATTTGTCAAATAATAAAAATAAAAAGATCCATTATTTGAAAGAAATTAACAATATTAAAGGTAAAAATAGAATATATAATACAACAATAAAAATAGAATATATAATACAACAATAAGAAGTCTAGAATCTCAAATTTACGAAATCGATTTTTTATACAATAATTGCATAAATTGTTTTGATCAATTACCCGTGGATAACTATGATGAATGAGATGAGAAATTAGAGAATTAGAATGAAAATTATAACTCATTTATCAAAATTGTTTTGTCCCATAACTCATAGATTGTTAGGATAAATAAAAATAGATAATTAGAAATGAAATTATAACCCATTTGCCAAAATTATCTTGACCCATGACCCATGGATTGTTAGCATGAATTAAATGAGAGATTAGAGAATTAAAAAGGAAATTATAACTCATTTATCAATATGATTTTGCTTCATAACCCATGAATAAGTGGGATGAATGAGAAGATAGATTAGGCCTTGAATGAATGTGAGATTGCCACATCATCCTAATTATTTTCTTTTATTAGTATAGTTAGATAGTGATAATTAGAATACTGTGTATGAAACGTGTAAAAACTTTACGCAAGGTTTGAATAGACAAATACATGAAAGCCTGTTTCATGCGAAGGGTTTTTTTTGTTGTAATTCATCTCTTACTGATGCTATATTTATAACTCTCCGGTTCAACTATGGACTCATATGCCCTATATGTATCGATATCTTTTAGGCATGGGTTGCATACAAGGAATCAAGTTGGATTAGAGCTGCTGTTGTGATGGTTACAATGTATTTTATGGGAAGGTGATCTTCTTTCTGTTTTCTTCCTAGTGATATGTTTTAACAGGTTCCCCACATGACCATAAGTTTTCGATAGCACATTTTGTTGTGTAACTCAATAGCTTTGTCCTTTGTGTGCACGGGCCCATTGTCGGCTCAACCTCTTTAGGGGCCTAAAGCGATGTCTAAAAGCCTTAAATTTAAGGCCTAAAGCCCTAACTTCATTTCAATCCTCGTAAATTCAGCCCTAAGCGACGGCCACATATCAACCGTCACACAAGTTGCCCTTTTAACAAAATTTATTGTATTCATCGTTTTTCACCAAGATCCTTATCAGAATGGGTACAGCCAAATTAAAATGGACTTTTTTCTTTTTTCCTTTTTTACAGCATTATTAGCATTGGATACATCCTTATGCAATTCTACAAGTTGTCACCTGAAGAATACTTGAATGACCCATTATACTTTTTGTTAGCAAGACGTCAAAAATGGTACAGTAATAAATAACAGAAATATACAACGTACTTAACTAATAGGCATTGTGTATTCAAACACCCCTTTTACTATTCGTACACCATTTTTATGTATAATTTCTCTTTTTCATACACCATTTCTAAAACTATTACGGGTGTATGAATAGAAGCTCCCAACTAATATCCTTCTTGAGCTCCGTTATTGTTTTGACATGTAACTTTTTTATTTGTTTTAAATTAAATGTTAATGTTAATTCTAGGTGTTGATGTTATCATTGTTACATGTGTTAAGATATTTAAATCTTTTTGGATTCAATTATTTGCCATAGGGAGGTTAGCAAAGGACCTTCGGTTATTGCTGCAAGGATCATCTTTTCGGTATTAGGTTGTTTGGTGCTAGGAGTTCTGATTTACACGATTATTGTCGAGTTATCGCCATCCTACAAATACTTCACATCGTAATTATTCTACCTTTTTTCACATGAAATTAATTAGTATCTCGTTTAACAGAAACTTAACCTTAACGGAGTACAAATTAATGTTGACAGGTGCTTGGCAACAAATGCAATTGACATATATATCCACGTTGTGATTTTGTCGGTATGCCTTTTCCACTCATCAAAGTCTTATCAGAACTCACCACTACACATATGTTAAAACAATACAGTTACATTGACATATATAATCGGAAAAAGAAACTGGGCTCTTTCTCAAATGACCAATTTGAAAACCAAATTGGGTATTTGCGTCGCTTTTATGGTCGCAAATCATGTTTTTCCACTAATTTGCAACCAAGTGACGGTCACAAAAACCTCCGTCGGCAATCTATTTTTGTGACCACTAGATATATAGGGGCGACCTTAATAGCAGTCGCAGTCTTTGCGACCAGGTTGTGTCCGGCTCTTTTTGCGATGTGATTGCAACCACCTTTTGCGACTTGGTTGTGACTGTTTTGCGACTAAAATTACATAGATATAGTTATAAATACATAAAAGATCACCAACACATAAATTTACTTTGATAAAATTACTTTTAACCTTTTTCGCTACAGCTTGCGACCAAAATTGGACTATTTCAAAATTTGTGACTGTTTAGGACCAGATCTTTCCTAGTGCGGAAATTGTTTTAGATGTTTCTCACAATATTTAGAGGAGCTGTTATGGATGCTCTAAAAGATAGGAGCTATTTGCAAACTTTGAAGAATCTTGTTATGTATTATATTTTGTACTACGTATTGCTTTCACAGGTGTGGGTAGCATACAAGGAATCAAGTTGGGCGAGTGCTTTCTTTTGGATAGCTTTACTTATATGTTTTAGAGGGTAAGGGAAAACTCACCATGAACTTTATCTCCTTTAGTTGATAAAATACTTCATCAAAACGATTAATAGGTTTGATTATGCATAAGATGTCTTTTAATTGTATTAAAAGACTAAAGTAGGTGTATTCAACTTCTTCATCTTATATCTTTGATTCAATCCACATTTCAACTCCTTTGTTCATATCTCAATACACAAACTCATTAACTCATCTGTTTCGAAATCTGTCACAGTGTTACTATATGTGCATACATAGTGCGGGAATTGTTTTATCTATCACCTCAGCATCCTACCTCCCTAATAATAGTCAAGAGCGGCAACAGGCAAGTACTTCAACGAACCCAATTTGACAAGTAATTTAAATGGTCGGTGTATAACTTGATTCTATTGCCTTCAAAGGGGATGTCCTAATAGTTGTAGATAGTAGTAAAGACCTCCTCTCACCCCTAGCGTGAGGGTTAAAACTTTAGAAGTGATGTTCGATAT
Organism: Bidens hawaiensis; assembly: GCF_021521415.1. Classification (NCBI taxonomy): domain Eukaryota; kingdom Viridiplantae; phylum Streptophyta; class Magnoliopsida; order Asterales; family Asteraceae; genus Bidens; species Bidens hawaiensis. The sequence goes on from NW_027495264.1 coordinate 101,294, forward strand.
AAACAAAAAAACTAGATTTTATTATAGTATATAGCCAAGTCATTTATTGGAAAATAGAGCTTTCAACACCCGCTTTAGAAAGGGAAAATTATGAGAATGTCCATTCTAAGCATTGTCCCCATTTGCAAAGAGTTCTCCAAATGGCCATCAAAATTTACTCGTCACACTTATATTCTTAAAGTTAATGAGTAGTTTCATAAACTAACAAATAATTGACGCGTGACGCAAAATCAGTCGGGACGAGTATTATATTATTATAATTAATTATTGAGACAAGTTTAAAAATATATTTTTGTATTACATAAGGATATTCTATATATATATATATATATATACTAGTTTGATCCTCCCGTGACACGGGAGTTTATTTAAAGTTTTGTTTTTTAATCGTTTTGCTATTTTATGTGATTTATTTTATTTTTTTAACATAATTTTGTTTTAATTTAATGCATATATATTAGTTTGTTATTATATTTTTTAACGTTTGGGTTTTATCAGTTGAGATGTTTAGGTTTTTTAGATTTTTAACGAACAAACATAGTCGAACACGAGCATGTTGATTTGTTTAAATGTACAAACATGAACACAAATAATAGTCTAATGAAAAAGGGGCATTGATGTAGTTGACGATGGTGGGTAGTATCAAAAGTTTACCGACGATGGAGATGATAGACCAGCAACAGAGAACATGTAAAACAGATAAATTAAATTAGAGTTTGATGATGAAAATGTTTATTAATAAATGAGATCGTATAATATATTTGAGGGCTATTAGAGTTTTGTAAGACCCATAACTCGTGAAAATTATTCTTTGATGATTAAGAGGTTATTTCACAAATAAATGAGATGTTATAACCCGTTTAAGGGTTATCCGGGTTTGGTGAAAACCATGACCCGCGAAAATTATTGTTTAATTATGAAATAGTTTTACAAATAAATGAGATGTTATAGCCCATTTAAATACTATCCGGGTTTGGTGAGATCCATACCCGCGAATTCGGGTCAAATGCATAAAAAGCCTCTATTTATAAATCAAGCAATCTGGTGGCTCTAGAGAATGGGGGAACAACCTGAGAATGACACATAAGATTTTAAGATAGACAATTATATAGATAGTTATATATATATATATTTATATATAACTTTTTATTCAAAAAATATTGTTAATATTTATATAGTTTATATACAAATATTTTTAATATAATTATATAGTTTTAATGAAATTATAGGGACGAATTTTTATATTTATAGATATTGTTGTTTAAAATTATTTTTTTTATATATTTTTATTTAAACCATCATATATTTTTAAAATATTAAATATACTTATTTAAATACAAATTAAAATTTTATATTTTGTGTATATGTTTATTTAATATAAATCTGATTTGTTAAAAATAAAGACCTATATATATTTAAATATATGCAAAATGTTACGGGTGAGTTTTTTTATGTAAAACTACGATGGATGAGTAGATTGGAGGGGAAGCTGCTAGTCACGAGTAGATTTTTTTAGGGGGGGGGGGGGGGGCGCTAATAATGACCGGCAGATTTGGAAAACTAAGGCCAAACGTACTGGGCGTCATTTGAGGGCGATAAGGGGCGACGAAGGGCTAGAACACCGCCCCCCGGCGATTTTAGGGCGATTAGGGGCGGCGGGGGCAAGGTCTTCTCCTCGCCTGGAAGAAGGGCGAATTGTGTGTGTGTGTGTGGGGCCGGCATGTATGCATATGTGTGTGTGTTATACACACACACATATATATATATATATTATATATTATTATAATACTATTTGTAGCCTCTACACCATTACACCCCAAAAACAAATTTTCACCTCTTGCTGACTGAGCGCCACACGGTGTAAAACGCCCCAATTTGTAGCCCCTTCACTACACATAGACTAATAGTCTTTAGTAGATTGAGAATAAAAACTAGTCGTTGCAAGTAGTTTTGGATGAATATTTAAAGAATTCTTCGCAAATGGGAGATATTAGTCGAGATACTCTCCTTGAGAACATTCTTAGAATTTTCTCTCGTAAAAATATCATAAAATTATTTAATTATTATATATAATTTTTTTTAATTGACTTAACCAGTAGTGAATAGTCATTTTATTGATCATCAGTTCATCACCAACTTTTGCATGTTTAAAACACAAATAAAATATTTAATAAAATATAATTTTTTTTAATTGACTTAACCAGTAGTGAATAGTCATTTCATTGATCATCACCAACTTTTGCATGTTTAAAACGCAAATAAAATATTTAATAAAAGATATTGCGAATAAGAAAATTGTTTAGTAACTTACAAAATGTCTCTTCACAAGCTCTACCATTCAATTATATGTTCATGGAGTTTTAACTTCTATCTTTTACGTCTTGTTCTTTAGTTTTTTCAAATGAGGGAAATGAAAGAAAAATTAAGGATAGTTAAAATATGGGTGTTATTGAGTTTTTCTTAGGATGGAAAAGAAAGAAGTAGGAGGAGTTAGAAAAGATTAAATTGATGTTTTTTCCTAATAAATTATCCTCTAAAAAATGGGCTGATTACTAAGGATAAATAGTTATTCTTTTATTTCCTCTAATTTCCTTCTAACTCAAGAACACACCTAATTAAAAAAAATTTTCCTTCCATTCTCTTCCATTTCTTATCCTTCCCTCTCATTTCCTTTTCTTTCATTAGTTAAAAAACTCAAGACAAGACGTTAAACTTAATTAGAGCATTTCAAGTAGCTTATTTATCTTCAGTTCTATAATTACATTTAAAAGGCGTTACATTTTTTTATTTAATTAAATAATATTTTTTTATACTTTGTAACCCCTATTATTGCTTAGGGGCGTCGCCCCTAAATACCAATAGAATTATAAATTATAATAATATTAAATAAGCGTGCATCCCGCACATGACTTATTTAGATTTATATTACAATTAACTTGATCAAAAGTTAAACTTGATCAACAAATGAATCCCTAATTACACTAAAATCACTGGCATTCTGAACTTTCACACTTAAGAACTAAGTTTTGTTCGAGTCTTCAAGAACACAATCCACTGTTAAAATCATGGTCTCACCATAATATAGTCAAAAAAGAACACCCAAAAGAATTTTAATTAGTTATACAATTTATAAAAGGTGTAATAAAAAATTAATATACATGAACAGGTTGTAGGTCAGCCATAAGGGGTGTTTGGTAGAGAGATTTGAGGGTAGAGAATTAGGTTTCTCTTGTTTGGGAGAATTAGGCGGAGAATTGGGCGGAGAATTGGTTTTCTCTGAGAATTGGGTGTAGGCAAAAAGTAGAGAAATCCAATTCTCTCCATTTGGAAGAGAAATGGAATTCTCTCTGCTTCTAAATCGCGTCTCTGCTCTACTCCGTTCGCGTATGATGATGATGATGCTCCGACCGGCGATGGTGATGATGATGCCGACGTCCGGCACGGCGGCCGACGCCGCAGCCACGTCCGTTCGCGTCTCTGAGCCAAAACGAAACCCTAAATCGCGAGGCGGTGTTGCGAGGCGGAACCCTAAATCGCGGTGTTGATGTTGCGCGGCGATGATGATGACGCTCTACTCCGTTCGCGGTGTTGCGACGCGTCTCTGAGCCACCATTTCTCCACCATGATGATGCCGAGGCGGAACCCTAATCACGTCTCTGCTCCCGTTTCTTCACCCATTTCTCTATTGTACCAAACAAAGGAAATGATTGTCAATTCTCCACCCATTTCTATTTCTCTCCAATTCCATTTCTCTCCCATTTCTATTTCCATTTCTTCCCATTCTTTTTCTCTGTACCAAACACCCCCTAAATAATATTTAATATTAACCCATGTGAAAAATAGACTAGCCGGCCGTGCTACTACATTATAGATTATACATTTATACTATCTAAAAATCTAATCTATATTTAGATGGGACATAGTGGGAGCCTCCTCTCTAATACAAAATGAATTATAGTGCAGCATGCTATAGTGTAAAAGCTAGTAGAGTTTAGTAACTTTGCGAGATTTTGAAAACAAACAGACTTTCGAAACCAACTTAGCCCCATAATTAAAATAGATGAACCTATATTAAGGGCAGTTTAATAGCCTTTTAATGATTTCATTAAAAAACTACATCTGAATTGGTTAGAGGTAAAGTGTGTTTGGTCCATTTGTAAAACACTTTTTAATGGCTTATAGAACTTCTTAATGAGTAAGTTTCAGAACTATACTCAACCATTCAGAGGCTACCTCTTAGTTAGTCAGGTTTTATAAACCAACATTCATAGCAACCTCATAATTTTTATTCAATGTTCCCCTTAATATTCTTTTTTTTAAACTTTTAGCTTATAAGATTCTTTTTCTTTCAATATTTAACCACCCAATGTTTAATTGTTTATAACCACCGATTTATAAAAAAAAAACTTATTTATCACGTGTATATATTTCTTTATCAAGTCAGTCGTGTTTACCACTCGTAGACACCTTAAGCAAATAACATAATAAGTGCATATAATTTTGCCTCGTATAAGTGTTCGAACACATGATTCCAAAAAACTAGCTCATGTGGCAAGACGAGATACATTCATGAGCACAAGTTAAGATAATATTATATGTATATATATGCATGATATATACAAATAATATTATCCATGCTCAGGATTGATACATATATTGTTTTGTTAAATTATAACTGTGCAGCCCTTTTTTTCTGTAGAGATTTGCACTCCAGTGATCCACCGTTGATGGCTCATTCCAATATTTAACTGCAAGATGTTGTGGTGTTGGAGTACCGGTAGACTTAAATGCTGTAACATGTTGTTTTCGTTTTATTACTTGTGATGTTTGGACTCATGGACCCATCTAGACATCAAGTATAATGCTTGTATGATAAAGAAAAGAGTAGTGAATGTTCAATAATTTACTTTCTTCTGTGCATGTATACTGGTGTGGATGTTAATTTATTTCTTCTCTACATGTAATTTAAATGTCTTATGTATCAATATTTTCTTTGTTTCGTTTACAAAGGGGACTCGCATTATATAGGGAGATAGTTTACAATCACACCTTACAATTATGTAACGTTACATAAACGTAGTTTGAGGGGTTGTGGAGCGAACGGTCAAACTGGTCCTGTCGTCCTGAAGTCTTAGAAAAGCTGCCAAGGAAGGCTCTTGATGGATATATCCGCGTACTAGAAAACAAGGAGCATGGAGAACATGACCAATCCGATGAACTTTTTGTTTTTCGAACAAAGTGAGTGTATTTTTAAGTGTCTGCAGCTGGTATGCTGATGTTTATCAAGTTTCTCTCAGTGATAAACAACGAAAACATTATCACAGTAGACAGTGACAAATCCAAGATTTCTTCTTTTTTTCCCAATGGATTCACTATTTTTAGATGTTTCATTTTCATAAGAAACGGCATAAACATTTTTGGGTTGGTTCAAAGGTTCGGGCCGGGCAATGTTGCAAAATTATCTTACTAAAACAAAATTATTTTTGGCAAAATCAAGATGAATAATCCACCTGTGTCAAGGGAATGTGATTTGGTGCCAAATTAACACAGACACAATTTGAATACAAATATAAGAATATGCAATTTTATCAAGTTAACCAATCAAATGTCCACTAAAAATGGTAAAAATGGAAATAAAAACTTTGTTTACTTGTTATTCAGCTATACATTGTGTTTCTTTTTTTTTTAGTTCTCAAAGTTCTCACAATTTTTAGTGATTTTAAAAAGAACTTTATACTAAATTATAAGTCAGTTTGGTGAAAGATGTGAGTTACAAACAAGTAGAAGTCCAAGTAAAGGGTAATTAAGATTAGTTGCAAAACATAAATTGAGGGGTTGCCGTCTATTATAGTAAAACATCCGAAGAATACGATAATTGAGGGGTTGCCGTCTATTATAGTAAAACATCCGAAGAATACGATAAGTTTTTTCTCGACTTTGTGTAAGGTTTATATTTTATTTATTAAGTAAAACTTTAATCTTTTATTTCGTTGTAGGGTGTTGAGTAAGAATGTGAGCCAAGGAGTAATGAGTGTTTTATAAGGCACTTCAAAAGGGGGCCTCAAGAGGTCTCGATTGTATTAAAGTACGTTTATCCAAGGGCATGTCACGTGATGGTAAGTTTTTTACTAATCCAAATACAAGAACTCATTATTTTTGTTACCGTGTTGTCATTCTTTATCGAACCTTAGGATTTCTACTCCTTTACACAATCCGATATTTATCGGTAGTTTGTTAACACAATTGGATTTATGCTAGTTATGTCTACTAGTTGGCATCTTGGTGTGTTAACTTTGACTAGCTAGTTCGTTAATTAGTTACTGATAGCTATGTGCCAATGTTGCCTATCATTAACTTTTGTTGCACGTTGAATGTTATTCTACCCCTACTAACTCCTATATTGCACTCAGTACTAGAAAAATAGCTTTTAATGACTAACAATTTATGATTTGCGGCTATTTATGACTCGCAAATGCGTGTGTCATAATAAAAAAGTCATGTTTTCTAAAGATTAGAACATTTATGACTCACTTTTTTGCAAGTCATTAACCAGCAGTCATAAAATGAAAAAAAACGAAGATTTATGACTCTCTTTTTTGCGAGTCATTAAACATTGGTCATAAGGTGCACGAAGTTTAAAGTTGGTAGTTGAAACTTGAAACAGAAAGAAATCCCTTTTTTTTCTTTCTTGTCTACAGCTCCACCCCTAAAACAATTACCAAAACCCTAGAACTCAGTCCAATCTCATTTATGCAATGAAATCATGAGTGATCCAGTAAAGGATTACAGTCCCCAAGATCAGCAGCACTACGGTACGTTCCAAGGCGTACGCACCTAAACAACGGCGCCTCTGTAGCCGGTTCTACCCCTGACGGGTCCGGTATTCCGTCATTCGTCGTTCAGGTATCATATAATTACCGTTGATTACGTGAGATTACGATGTTAATTTGTATTATTACTTGATTAGAGTGTTAAATTGAACCGGTGGACAGGTGGATTTTTATATTGTCTCATCTAGGGTTTATTATGTTGGATTTTATCTTCATATAGGTGTATACTGTTATGAGATCTATGCATCTTTCCTTTTCTTGATATAAATCATTGATGTCCCTTGAATTGGAAAATTAGGTTTTTTGAATTGGGGGTGAACATCCTTAGGCAATTACTGGTTGTGGTTTTAAGTTAAGAGCTTTAGTATACTAACTACATAGTAGTTAGATTGATCATTAAGAACAAAAAATAGTTTCTTTTTTCCATTTTTTTTAATTCAGTGTCGTTTTTAATTGTAACCGATCATTGAGACCGACCTGTAACAACACGGGCCAAACTCGGTTACCGAGGCCATTCGGAACTTATGTAACCAATCCTGACCTGAACCACCTCAAAGCCCTACTAAACAACGACCAAACCCGAACCACCAAAACAGTTTAATGATGGCAATTTTGAGAGACAATCCATATAATACAACATTATATATATATATATGTATGTATGGGGGATGGTTCAAGAGAGAAATGATATTATTGCAAGAAATGTAAGAAATAAATATGGACCACTAGTTTTGTTTTATGTTTTAAATGCTTATGCTAAATAAACTATTAATTATTCTTTTTCTTCAATTAATATAACTAATAAACCATAATACTTATTTATTTAATTAATATAACTAATTAAATTATTATAATTAGAAAATATTAAGAACTCATTTATTTTTATAACTTACTTTTTGTTTCTTAAATTTTTATCCTACACAAGTATAATTTATTCATACATTAGAATTTCTTTCTATCCACAACTAATTTCTTCCAACTCAATATATTAATATCCATCAACACATACTTACATTATGATGAATAATACCAAAAAACAATTTTACATGTGTTTGCATTAGATATCAACAAAAATATATAACCTACATAAAAGCGTATAATCTACACTTGTACTAAGAATAAGACAACATATAACCTACACACAAAAAACATTTAACCTACACACAAAATTCATCATCAATAAAATAAACACGCACACGAAAACATATAACCTACACACAAAAAACATATAACCTACACACGAAAATTTTATCTTACACAAATACAATTTATTTATACATTAATTTCTTTACAAAACCAATTTCTTCAAATTCAACATATCAATATCCATCAAAAACGTAGTTACATTGTGATGAATAATACAAAATTATCTTACACATGGTTGCATTAAATGTCAATAAAAAATATACAACCTAAACAAAAACATATAACCTACACTTGTTCTAAGAATAAGAAAACATATGGCTTACATACGAAAAACATATGACATACGCATATGTAGGGTATGGGTATCTTTGTGTAGTTTATATAATTGTTGATGTTGAATTACATAGGTAAGTTATATGCTTTTTGTATGTTGTACATTTTTATTGGTCAAAACAAGTGTAGGTTATATAACTTTATGTAAGTTGTATATTTATTGAGCTTGAATACGTTGATATATGCTAATATATTGAGTGAAAATTATTTTTTTAATATAAAAAATAGTATTATATGAATAAATTGTATTTATGTTGAATAAAATGAAGAATGTGTAAATACAAATAAAACTAAAGTAGTGTTTTTATCTTTTTAATTATTATAGTTAAATTAGTTAAATGTATTAATTAGAGATATTTATTATAGTTATATTAGTTGTATTAATTGGAGAGAGAGAGAGTTCATTTATTGTTACATTTACATCTTTTTTATTTATTTTTAAATATTTAAAACCTAAAATAAAATTAGTGGCTCATATTCATTTATCTCATTTCTTGCAATAATTAACTTAAACCCAGTGGCGGACATAAGGTTTGGGCAGGGGTAACCCGGGTTACCCCTCAACTTCCATTCCGTAGTGTAAAAAAAATTTTATTTTCGTCGTTTTATATATCGGGTTACCCCTAAACGAAAACTGGGTTACCCCTCAAAGATTTTGATAAGCCCACACATTGACTAAAAGCCCACACATTAGATAAAAGCCCACACAACTTAAATAAAATAAAACCAAAAAAATAATATAATAAATTTATAAAACACTGTGATCTGCTCCCAGCCTCCCACCATATCCAGCGACGACCAGACCAAACAATTACCAGCCACCACCGCCGTCCGCCGGCCCTTTCTCCAGTCACCACAGCTGTTCGCCACTTCGCCGACCCCTTCTTCAAAGGTATTGTTCTTGTTTGTTTTCTATTTTATTTTAGGGTTTATATAGTTATATTTAAAGAGATGAAATTGGACTTTAGATTAGGGTTTGGTTGTTAGTTTTAGTTATTGTCTTTGTTTATAATTAAGATTTTAACTTTTACTTTCTTATATAATTACTTAATTAGGCCATTAGGGTATTTGGAACTTTGAAGATGAAACCACATCCTAAGCAAGCTCTTATTGGCAAATTTTTTAAAAGAAAATTTGATGACGTTGATGGAAGTCCAAATATTGGTAATGATGTGCAAGAACAAGATGATGATGATAATATTGGTCTAAACATTCCTTCGACTTCAAGTCCTTCAATTCCACATACAATTGATTTGAATGATATTCATTCTGATCCCTTTGATAGGCCACCTATTGCTAGTTATCACCCTAATCAAAGAGATAACATAAGACGACATTATCTTGTTAAAAAGGCTTTTCAACCACGAAATCATAACTTTCCATTCAAAGCCTATAATGGTAAGCCGAGACGTTTTAATGTAGAATGGTTTGATAAATATCCGTGGTTAGAGTATAGCATAAAAGTAGACAAAGCACATTGCTTATGTTGCTACTTGTTTAAAGAAACTTTTGGTAATCAAGGTGGAAGAGATACTTTTTCAACTGAAGGCTTTTGTAATTGGAGTAAACCAGGTGCTTTAAAAGAACATGTTGGGAAGGTTGACAGCTATCATAATAAGGCGATGCAAAAATCTGACAATCATTTGAACCAAAAACAATCCATTAATGAGAAATTCAACAAGCAAAGTAAAGAAGAAAGGATTGGAAATCGGTTTCGATTAATGGGTTCGGTTCGTAGTACCAGATTCTTGTTAGAAAATTCTTTATCATTCCGTGGTCATGATGAATCGGAGGACTCTTTTTCTAAAGGTCTTTTTCTTGCAGTTTTAAAGTTGATTAGTGAAAATAACCCGGATATTGGTAAGTACACATTAGGGAATGCAAAAAAGAATAACAAGTTGACATCTCCATTGATACAAAAAGAGATTATCGAATGCTTTGCAAAAGAAGTATCCAAGATGATTTGTGAAGAAATTAAAGACAATGTTTTTGGGTTGTTAGTAGATGAGTCTAGTGACGTATCTTTAAAGGAACAAATGGCTGTAGTCGTGAGGTATGTTGATAAACTTGGAGTTGTTAAAGAGAGTTTTATTGGAGTTGCTCAATGTGAAATACACATGTTCCTCAACTCTTAAACAAGCCATTGTTTCTTTATTAGCAAGTAACCAATTGAGCATGGATCAAGTAAGTAATAAGTTTCATACTTTAATTACAAAAACTTTAACAAAGATTATTCAAAAAGGTGAAATTAAGACCGGAAAAGGATTAAACCAAGAGGTTTCCCTTGTACGAGCTGGAGATACACGATGGGGTTCTCATCATAGAACAATCATAAGTTTGCTTAGATTATTTCCGGAAGTTGTTGACGTGCTTCGTTATATTCAAAAAGAAGGAGATGCCACTGAACAACGAACCCATGCAAAAGGTATTTTATCATATTTCAAAAAACTTGACTTTGTTTTTTATGCGCACTTGATGGAAGATGTTTTAGGCCACACAAATGTACTTTCAAAACATCTTCAAAAAAAAGTCAAAATTTATTAGAAGCGGCTAAGTTGATAAATGGAACAAAACGAGCATTGAATGATTTAAGGCAAAACGGGTTTGCTTCAATGTTGGAAAAAGTAACATCTTTTTGTGTAAAAAACATCAAGATGTTAGATATGACGGAAACGTATGGTAAGGCTAGAAACCAAAAGAATGTCATTACTAATCGACATAATTTTGAAGTTGACATTTTTAATACGGTTTTGGATATGCAAATCCAAGAATTTGGAAATCGATTCAATGAGGTAACAACTACTTTGCTAGAAAACATGTCGGGTTTAAATCCTTGTGACCGGTTTTCTTAGTTTGACACGTCTAAGATAATTGCATTTTCTGAGATGTATGAGAAAGATTTTACTACAAAAGAAAGAGGGTGTCTTTTGGGTGAGCTTAATGTCTTCTATCACTCTGTAAAAGAAGATGAAAGATTTGCAAAACTGGATGGAATAAGTGATCTTGCTCGTCTAATGGTGGAAACCGGAAAACATCTTTCTTTTCCTTTGGTATATCGGATATTGAAGCTAGCGTTGGTTTTACCGGTTGCAACCGCAACCGTTGAAAGATGTTTTTCTAAATTGAAGCTTATCAAGACGGATTTACGCAATCGAATGGGTGACGATTATTTGAACAATGCTCTAATTTGTGCGGTCGAAAGAGAAACATTTAATAAAGTAACGGAAGACGATGTAATGGTCCGATTTCAAGCTATTAAATGCCGAAGAGGAGAGATCATCTATTAGGTAGGTGTGTTAACTTTATTTGTTATCGTCTTTTTTTACATGAATGTATGATGAAAACAAAAAATTTTAGGTTACCCCTAGAATTTATTTCTAGATCCGTCACTGCTTTTAATAAGCATTGAGTACCAAAGGTTTCATCTAAGGAGCTCTATGATGTGGAGGATTCTAAGTCTTATTGAGATGTATGTGTATAATTTATGGTGTGTATGGGTTTGTTGTTATTGCATAACTAAAGTGCTAACCTTTTTAGAAAAAAAGAGTTCCTGGGCATCAAACATAGAAATCTTCTTAGTTATTATGTCCATGGATATAAGGACCTAAATAAAAGGTTTGTTCTTTATGATGAATTATATGCTTAAAATGTTAGCTCAAAACATTTGTTTGGCTATTAACAAAAACCAAGTTAATTAAGCCTATAAGAAGAACCTAACTCTAACCGAAACCTAGCCAAAATTTTGGTATTGGTTCAATGGTGTGTGTTACCGTATCCGAGGTAGCAGTAGACAAGGTGACATATGTGACGACGGTGAGTGGTTAGAGATTCCTTTACATTTACTTTGGTTGAATTCCTTCGTATTTTGAAACGATTGTTGAATTGCTTTACATGAAAGAAGTTGGAGGAATTATGCTGATGCGGGAACGGAAGCATTCAAATGGCTCATGACACTTTAGTTAATCAAAGACCGATAAACTGAACCATAGGTTCCAAGAACAATGTTCTTTTATATAAACTTAAACAAAAATTATCAAAAACTATTTAAACAATAAACTAATAGCCGTATTTATACTTAATAGATTATAGATAAACTAGGAAACATGATAAACAAAAAATACTAAAAGATAATAAAAATCATAATTAAATTAAGAGATGCTCCTGCATCATATGCTCTCTAGGGATGAGCACCGTACCGGTACCGAAATTACCGATCCTGAAAATCTCAAAATCTTGGTACTGGTGTCCCGGTACCGAGGGTAAAAAATCGGGAAATATCGGTACCGTACCGATTCCAAAACTTAAAACTTTGGTAGCGATTCGGTACCGACGGTACCAAATCGGTACCAATTTCGGTACCGGTACCAATCGGTACCGGTATCGATTTTGCTCATCCCTAATGCTCTCTTTATATGGTATTATGATTAGCTAAGTGTTCTTTCCACTTTGATTTATTAATTTAGCGATACTGTTTTGGGTGCTCACAAATTTATCTTTTGGATTTAGTGTTATTATCGTTGCGAACTTAAATGAAACCGACCAAGTTCGCAGAATTGCACCTTCACCGTAGCGCGCCGGATTTTGTTACCGGTCTATAAATTATTTTTTTAATTTTAGTGTTGGTATCGTAATGAACTTAACCCAATAGCAACCAAACGCACGTTAATGCACCGTTGCATATTTTCTAGAGGATGAGTTGGCATGTGAAGAGGCTAGCTACACAAGTATCGTAAAATCCAAACGACGTACAATCGATAAAAACAAAAATAATAATAACTTAAACGCTACAGAAATTTTAGATTATTTATTTCTGATTCATTAAGATAATATTAATGTTAGCTCCTTAGTTTTGATTTATGAAAATTAATTAAATGGAAGTGTGCTGTAAAAAGGATTAGTTTAATGTAAATATGTCTATAAAAAGGATAAAAATCATCCAGATAACAATCAGTACACACACAGCAAAAAATAATGGCGATGCTAACAGTAGCACTCAAGACTTTGTTCAGCTTATTGGCTTGTGTCATGGCAGTTTCACTTGTTTATGCATTTTCCACCGATTACTTCGTTTCTTGTTTCGACCCGAAAGCAAGGTAAAAGTTTGGATTATATATTTTGCAAAGCATTTGGCACTGAATGTTTTTAAAAAGAATTAGAAACGGAATTGGAATACGAAGGAATTGAAATTTCAGTCAAAAAGTTAAAACGTGTTTGGTTAGTAAATTAGATACAAGATTTGAAACAAGAAGCGAGTTGCATCATATATATCTTCTTTCATCCATTGCCAGTTACTTTCAATCATTTAATTCAGAAAATCTTTGCAAGCTCCTTATTAGTCCAATTTTTTTGGACATAAGACCACTCCTATTAGCAAACCACACATGATTTGTCTTACTATTTGAAACTAAAAAAAAAATAAAAAATCAAAGAAATAGGCCAAAGCGATTCACCACAACAAACTAATTTGCAAACCCACTCACCGCCACATGTTACTATTTTATTGGACTTCTATTTAATTTGTCTTACTATTTGAAATTAAAAAAAAATAAAAAATCAAAGAAATGGGCCAAAGCGATTCACCACAACAAACTAATTTGCAAACCCACTCACCGCCACATGTCACTATTTTATTGGACTTTCATTTAATTTGTTTTTCATTTTCTTTATACACTAATTAGTTTTAACTATAATATTGATTTTTTTATAATAAATTTTAATAATTAAGTTTTTTAAAAAATCTAGAAACACAGTCTTGTTCAGTTTATTTTTGTGAACATACCGGTATAAATTTTATTAAAAACAAAGTTTATAAAAAAATGTATATTTTTTAATACAAAGTAAATATTGACCGGCAACAAGAAGCTAAAGTGAATATGATGAAAAACTTTTCAATATTCTATGCAATGAATTGAAAATTTTCCGGTTATATGACCAATAGAGAAGCTCACATCGCTTTAAAAGACGATTTGGTTGAGCACATATAATTTTTAAGTTTTTTTATAAATATTTTAAATTAAATATATTGTATATTTATTAAGAATTTATTTTTATATTTATAGTCATGTTCAATAAAAAACAGCAATTATAAATTGTATTTATTTAATAAAAAATAATTAAGGTTGAGTTGCTAATGAGTGTGAAAAGTTGGGTTTGGTTTGGTAGGGTATATTGAAGAGAGATAAATTAGTTTTATAATAAAGATTGAGTTGAGTTAGAGGGGGTTTGGAGTAGCTTTTTAAATTGATTTTATGCTTATTTGCTTTTTGAAAAGTAAAAGCAACTTTTGAAAAGTTTCATTTTGAAACCTTTAGATTTGCTTTACCAAACATTTTTTTGTTTTTTAACAAACAAATAACAAATAAGCAGGTTTTAAAAGCTCACCTAAAGACCTCCTTAGTTTGTGAATGAAGATAATCTAAGCTTTGGGTTTGACTTTTTTCTTCTTTCTTTAATTATTTCCTGAATAGAAGCTTTTGAGGTGAATTATGGCTTCTTGTTCAGCATGGAAATCAAATGAAATGTTTTAAAAGATGCCACCTGACGGTTCTTGTGTCGTTATAAGAGTGAGACTCTCTAATGTAACACGTGTTGGGACGAAAACCCGGGTGATCTTAGGATTTGAACTGACAACCTTACACAAGGCCTAAATCTAATCATTTTTTAATCCAACAAAAGTGACACTAGTTAGAGTCAGACTTAGATTTCTACCGGAGAACCTAAACCTCTTACCACTAGACCACATATGATGGATTCTAGTTAAATTTAGTTAGTAGAGCTAATATTAGTATTATTACATTATAATAGAGAGGAGTATTTAAGTATGATTAGTATAGTTTTTAACTTTTTACAGTATGAATAAATGATGTACGGTAATCGGACCTACTTGAAAAATGAGTGGTTGAACTATTTTTGTTATTTATTATAAACTAGAAAAAGTTAAAAGAGTTCTCACAAAATATCACATATGACATGGTTTACATAATATATTAAACTTTTCACGTTGACAGATGAAAATTCCTTCAGCAAAAAGTTGAAATCTTTTCTTTGATGGAATTTAATGGAAAAAATTTCAATTTCAAATCATCCATGACTAGGCAAATGTACTTTTGATTAAAAGTTTAGTAATTTAAAATTTCCTTTCCATCATATTTAGTGAGCGTTTTTAAAAGTAATAGAAAGAAGAAAAATTAAAGAGGTCTTTTCTGGAAAAAGTCATACTTATTGACCTATTGACTTTATTTCAAATAAATAAATTAAATGTTTGATTTTATGATATAATAATAAAAATTCTCATATAAAATGTATCGTTTAAAAAGTCATACTTATATTTCAAAATAAAAAAGTGATGAAAAATTGAGAAAAGTTAAAAAAAAGGGTATACTTTTTTAATGGCAGCTCACAAACACCCTTTTTATTTCTAAGATGCATTTGTTTATCGAGCATGAACCCGTAACCCTTAGAAAACAAACTCATATTCAGTTCTTTGATATTAATAGTTAAAAACCATCAAATAGTAAACATTACTTAAGCATGTTGATGACACTAAAATTTATTGCAGGTGGATGCAAG
The DNA here is from genome assembly GCF_021521415.1 of Bidens hawaiensis. NCBI lineage: Eukaryota > Viridiplantae > Streptophyta > Magnoliopsida > Asterales > Asteraceae > Bidens > Bidens hawaiensis. The sequence continues at coordinate 117,172 of NW_027495264.1, forward strand.
TGGGATTGCTGGAATTTTGCATAGATGTTTCTCTTATAGTCGTATGAATTTTCATTTTATTTATAACCCAATCTTTTAAAGTTGCTTAGTGTTCTTTGGTTTCACTTTATTTATAAACCAATATTTGTATGTCGTTTAAAAGTCAGGTATATGCTTCTTCTTTTCTTTTTACCAGTTGAACTCATATATGGTTGTTTACTTGTAAATTTTAGGCTTGGTTTTTCTACAAAGAATCAAGATGGATCCTACGAGTTTTTTTTATGTTTATATTATTTTGGCTCGGAAGGTAATTTTGTCTTCTTATTACATATTTATCAGCATTCTAATATGTTTTTAATCGTTCCAGCATTCAATTAAGAACAACCGTTGGTTTTGGGTCGGTGCATGATTTAAAGGTTTTATGCCATTTTTTTAAATAAATCATCACATCATTTTATCCATTGCCGAAATTAAACCCTCACTATTTGGGAGGGAATAATATATGTTAGCAAACACATTGATACCATTGCACTGTAAGACTGTAGACCCGTTGATAGGTTTTATATCAATTACTAAGTTATATGACATATACAACATGAAAATGAGATGTTATTCTTATTTGTTTTTGTTGTCTTTGTAGCACATACTTATAAGTTTCTTAGATTCATGTAAACTATATAAATAATTAATTTGCACCGAATGAGTATGTGTTAAGTCAATTATTTTTCTTATACAGTTTTACTACATGTGGATACATAGTTTTACAGCTCTTCAAGTTATCAACCGAGGAATCTTCAAAAGATCCTATTTATTTTGTGTTGGTGAGACGTCGAAAAAGGTAAGAACAAAGGTCATATATATGCTTATCCTAGGCCATAGTCGTTGTAGTTTTTTATATTTGTAATTTTGTTAGCGATGTCATCGGACACACGTGGCGAGTTTCTGTTGTTACAACAAGAACAATCTTTATTTTTCTTGGCTGCTTGATGCTGGGATCATTAGTTTTTGTCTTTGCCATAGACGGATCTCCATTTCGTGCAGAAGTATTCTCACCGTATGTATATGAATTCCCTTCTTCTATTATCTATTTTGCATTTCATTTCTTTTAAGTAAAATGAAACTTCAAATAATTTTCGCAGGTGCATAGTACCATTGCTAACTGACTTCCTAATCATGCGTGTCGTGATTTTCTCGGTATTTAGTTATATTTATATACTAGTTTAAGGCCCGTGTACTACACGGGTAATATTTAAAAATACAATATTTAATAAATATAAACAGGATACAATAAACTCGTTAAATACTATTAATACAGTCGTTGTACAATAGTCTTTATAACAATTTTAAAATAAAAGATAATTATAAATATCAAATGTTTGAAAATAAATAAGAAGTAAATATTAAATTAACAAATTTTGAACCATAAATTTTAAAAATAGTAACTATTATTTTACTATTATAAATTTGTTAAAAAAAGATGGTGTTTAATGTAAGAGTGACAAGTGACAAAACTTATATTCTTTTATTAGAGAGTATAGATATGTCAAAACTTATTTATACTTACCACTATAACAACAATATTACACATATAATTATTGTTTTCAGGTGTGGGTAGCATATAAGGAATCAAGTTGGATAAATGCTTTTGCATGGATTCTTTTAATCATATGTTTTGGGAGGTACGTAACATGTATAAAAGTACATTGTTTTTATTTTATTTAAGGATTTTTGCATTTGCCTTTGATTTATCGTACCATAATTTGCATATATGCAATAGCATGACAGATTTGCTGATATTTATTGTTTTTTTTATAGTATGGCTTTGTGTGCATATGTAGTGCGAGAGTTGTTCTACCTCTCACCTGAACAACCTGTTTTTCTTATACTATTCAACAAAAGTGGCAGGTAATTAAGTATGACACATAAGTTGAATTTTGGTTAGATTGTTTTAACTTTCATGTTAAATATTGGTAAAATCTTAATACGTTTCTTATAAATTTTGTAGAGAATTAATGTTGACTGATCCTTTACTAATGGAGAATGACAATGTGTAGGTAGGATATGCAACATTTATTTTCAATAAATGATGGGTTAATCTTAATAAGTGTTATTGTTGTTTTGCGTATTGATTATCCATAAACCTTAATATCACAAATGTACTGGTATTGCTACTTTCTTTTTCTCGTACGGGAGAAAGTTATATTTTTGGTCTATTTGGTTTGTCAAATATATGGTTTATCTCATAGCACTTTTTGGCAACATTAGCACTAATAATTAGGGTACTAATAAGAGGCGTGAATTGTTAAGAGACTTTATGCTAGTACTGAGTACACCAATTTGGTGGTGAACCGGTGCTCGGTCGAGAAGGTTGTGTGTGAGTGGGAGACCAATGGTTATCAACACATGTGAAATGACAAAGGTGTAAAATTTATATTCATCATCATTTTGAAACTTAATTGGTAAGAGGTTTATTGACGGGTTCGGAGGTGTAATTCTGATGAACCAAACACATTTAATGATTACTGATTCAAAGGCAGCATATTACTTGAACCATTAAGAAGCTACCAAACATCCGCTAAAACTATTTAGACCTTTTGCATATGTGTAACACCACGATTCAACTAGGTCGAAATGTGGTTGTTGGATATCAACTTAAATAGTTGAAACATTAATAAATTATACAACCTCAATTCTACATCAACATGTGATCACAACGACACGAATTTGGTCGCTATCGTGTAATTTAAGATTTATTAATACTTTTTTTACTAATTTATTTTTCGGGTTTAGTGTCAGTACTATAGAGACCTAGCCAATACCAACCAAATTCGTGTTACAATATGAGGGGAGTAATTACTCACCTTGAGGATTAAGCGAATAAACCGAGAGATGAAATAAACGAGCAAAGTTAATGTGATGAGTGTTCTGATCCAAACAGACCTGAGACTTATTAAAACTAAAATAGAGTCAAAACCAAGAACATAGCCGCTGGAATAAATCTAAACGAATGTATAGAACTCCGGTTATGAGATTTTCAGTAAATAAGCGAGTTGGTACTGACTAGAATCCGAACAGCGAGTCGGGAGTCGGGTTTTGGTCAATAAATTCAAAATCTCAAAATAAACATAAAAGTCTTCTTGCCCCAAAGCTAGTTTTGACCAGAAGATAGAGTAATCGAATAATCAAATATTTTAACTATTATGCCCTAAAACGAACCGGGATCAAACTGACCACCAAGACTCCCTCAATCCTAGAAACTGATTGAGGTACTTTTTTTATTTGAATGAAAATAAATGAAATCATAGAATACATCTTACACGAAAGATGAATGGAACAATGAGAAAACACGAGTCAAAGCGTCTTAAAGCACCAAAGTCAACCGAATATTTAAAATCTTGAAAGAAATCATCTATGGAGGCACCAAGTCACGAAATTGGTGATGGTGATGAGGTTTGAAGATGTATTTAGGGTTTTGGTGAGTAGGGTTTTATAAAAAATAGTTTAAAATTTGTTTATTAATAGTATAATAAGTAAATAGACTCGTTTAGGAAGTAAATCGAGCAATAAATGACTAAATCGAGCCTTTTAACAACCAAAATTCATTTTTAATATTAGAGGTCTGGATATGGATATGGACATGTTATAATATCATATGACTCATCTTGGGGCTTATTTTTCGTTAATTAGGTTGGTTTATGGCGGATTTCGATTTAACAAACGAATAAACGAGTAAAACGAAACGAATCTGCTGCATGTACTCCCCCGCACTACGGGGCCACAAAAAGGAAGGTCTACGCACGTGACGCGGCGTGGATGATTTTCAACATAGTTCAAAATTGATAAGTCTGGTCCCTGAAGTTTATAAAATACCATTTTTAGCCTTTTTAAGCGATTTTAAGAGTTTCTAAGGGTGTTTGACAAGTATGAAATTGAAAATATAAAATAAGTTAATCCAAGTTAAATACTAATAACTACCAAATTTTATTAATACAAAAAAAGTCGGAATATATTTCTGAGTCGGATAAACGAATACAAATTCAGATAAGAAAAAATTTGAGATGTTACGGTTTAATGGCGTGTGTTACCGTATCCGAGGTAGCAGTAAATGATTGTTGAATTGCTTTACATGAAAGAACTTGAAGGAATTATGCTCCGTGTATGATATTATGATTAGCTAAGTGTTCTTTCCACTTTGATTTATCAATTTAGCGATATTGTTTTGGGCACTCAAAAATTTATCTTTTGGATTTAGTGTTATTGTCGTTGCGAACTTAAATGATACCGACCGAATTCGCAGAATTGCACCTTCACCGTAGCGTGGCAGGATTTGTTACATGGCTATTAATTTTTTTTTAATTTTAGTGTCGATATCGTAATAAACTTAACTCATAGCAACCAAACACACGCTAATACATCGCCGCAACGCTTATGGTACAAAACTAGTTTTATATATGGTACAAAACTAGTTTTATAAATCGGATGTGGCTCAAAGGTAGAGCACTCGCTTTACTAGTGAGAGGTAGGGGGTTCGAACCTCACTATCACCATTTTATATGGGAGATATGAGGGATGACTTTGGCTTGCCAGGGTTCGAGTCCTGATCTCACCCGGTTTTACCGGTTCCTCGTTGTCGTGCCGTTTGGCGGGCGTGAGAGTCGGGTTTTATCCGAGGAATCCCTCAATAGATGGACCGCTAGAGGCTCCATCCGTTAGTCCGGACTCGTGGCCAGCTCAAGCTACCTTTAACCAATGGAGGTCACGTACAGAGTATTAGTTTTTCGTTCCAAAAAAAAGCATGTGAAAAGGCTACACAAGTATCGTAAAATTCCATACAGCTTTCGATAAAAACAAATATATATATTAATAACTTAAACGCTACAGAATTTTTAAATTATTTATCTGATTCATTATGATAATTAATATTTATTAACGCTCCTTTGTTTTGATTTCTGGCTGTAACAAGGATTAGTTTAATTTAATGCACGTGGGTTTTGTGAAAAATAGTTTGAATTTGATTTCTGAAAATTAGTTTAATGTAAATATGTCTATAAAAAGGACAAGGCTACATCATCCAGATCGCAATCACTCTATCCTCACACACACAGCAGCAAAATAATGGCGATGTTAACAGTAGCACTCAAGACTTTGTTCATCTTATTGGCTTGTTTCATGACAGTTGCACTTGTTTATGCATTTACGAGCGATTTCTTCGCTTCTTGTTTCGACCCGAAAGCCAGGTAAAAGTTTGGATTATATATTTTTCAAAGCATTTGGCATGGAATGTTATTGAAAAGAAAATATCGAAGTTAGAATGTGTTTGGTTCCTAAATTAGATACAAGATTTGAAATGGAAAAGGAGATCTAAGCAAAGCAATTTCCCCAACATTTGCAATTTACATCATATATTATATCTTCTTTCATATTCCTTTACCATTGACTTCAAATATTCAATCATTTAATTCAGAAAACCATTGCAGTTGCCAAGCTCCTTATCAGTCCAAATTTTTTGGACATAAGCTTTGGGTTTGACTTTTTTTCTTATTTTTCTTATTTATAGCTTCTTGTTCCGTGTGGAAAACTGGAAATCAAATGAAATGTTTTAAAATAAGTTAAATGTAAGGGGGTGTTTGAGTGTTTCATGTTTGGGATTGCTTATTTTCACCAACTTATAACTTATAAATATTTTGAAAAGTAATAAGGTGTTTGGGATTGCTTATATTGTGAGAGGAAAAGTTATATAACTTATACTCTCTGAAGCACCGAAACGCGACGGAAGGACGAGTCCCCGTATCGGGACGACATGGGATGGGAACGCCTTGGAGACAGCCGGAGACGTTCTGGCGGCCGCTTCGTTTGATCGGAGACGTTTGACGCGGTGTTTCAGAGACGTTTGCAATATTAGGGTTTATATTATTTTTTTAAATTCCAAACATAACTTATTATATTATAAACAACTGATGGGCTTGACGGGCTACATAGGCTGACGGCAGCAACATGAAAGTATGAAACCTTTATTAGTTATTATTATGCGACCTTACGAGTTATGACGGCAAAAGTTGATAGTTATTTCGTAATACGACATATTTCCCTCCTGTTATTAGTAAATATCAATCTTCTTCATCAATAATAATTGATTATTGATGGCTTCCCAAAACACAACATAAGGAGCATCATCTACTACTGTTCCCGTAGATGAACCGTGGGTTTTTGGAGGTTGTCGATCTCTCGCTAGATGAACCGGAGTTTGAAAACGATTTGATTATTGATAAATGATAAGTAATACAAACCTATGTTTGAGATAGTTTTTTTTTTTGAGTTTGAACTTTATATTAATATAAATATATTTTGGACTTTGTTTAATATATTTATATATTTTTTATTTTATCGAAATACCCTTCCCGTACCCGTATCTTGAATTTTTGATTTTTGCCGTTTCCCATACCCGTAACGTCCCCGTTTCCTGGTCTCGTACCCGTTCCCGTGCTACATAGCTTATACTTTTATAACTTATTAACTTAATTAAAAGTTATAAGGAAACAAAATAAGGAATCCCGAACACCCCCTAAGTGGGGATCGGACTTAGATCACCACTGAATCACTGGAGAACCCCCAAATCTTCTACTACTAGACCGCATACAATGGATTCTAGTTTACCTCCTACTACTAGACCGCATACAATGGATTCTAGTTTGATTTCCTTGGTAGATCTAATATTAGTATTAGATTATATTTGAGTATGAATAGTATAGTTTTTCTAGTATGAAGAGATGAATATCTAGGGTAATTGCACCGACTAATGAGTGGTTGAATTGTTTTTTTTTATTAAAAAAAAGATTCCTTAGGAGTTTTCAAAAAATATCACATGTTTTCATATAAATTACATCGGCTTGGTTAGTTGGTTAGATCTAGTTTGGTCACTTTGGTGAAGGGAAGAAAGAATTGTGTGGGGTTTTCATTAAATATTAAACTTTTCACGTTGAAAGTTGAAAAATCCTGAAAGAAAAGGTTGAAATCTTCTCTTTAATGGAAGAAAATTTTCAATTCCAAATTCATCCGTGACTAGCTAAACGTATTTTTGATTAAAAGTTAGTAATTCAAAATTCCCTTTCCATTATATTCGGTGAGCGTTTTTAAAAGTATTAAAAAGAAAGAAAAAGTTAAAGAGGTCTTTCCAGGAAAAAAAGTCACACTTACTTTATTTCAAATAACTAAATTAAATGTTTAATTTTATTTTATAATAAAAAAAATTTCGTATAAAATTTATTTACGTTTTAAAAGTGAAGAAAATTTGAGAAAGGTAAAAGAATGTATACTTAGAGCATTCCCATCTCATCACCCATAATTATGTGAGGTGGATTGGTAAATTATAGAGTGGAGTTTTAAATGATTGTGAATGTAAATTATAGGGTGGAGAGAGAAATTTAGTGATTTTTTGTAAACTTAGGAAAATATTTGTATATATAGTTTGCCCCTATATATTTTTTAATATTTGTTGGATTGGTTGTAAGTAGAGGAGAGAGAAAACTGTAATGATAAAAGTATAGTTTAATTAAACAGGAAAGAGAAATGTAGTGTTTTGTAGTGTAATTTTTATAGATGGGGATGGGGGGATGGGATGTGAATGCTCTTATTTAATGGCAACTCACAAACACCCTATCCATTTGTAAAGCCAATTGTAAAATTCATTTATTTATCGAGACATCATGAATTTTACCAAAATAGGGTGGTGTGAAAAAGTATTTACTAAAATAAGGGATTTTAAAACTATTTATCAAAATAAGTTTTTTATTTTTCTTTTAAATTTTTTAACATCTTTTTACCCTTTCTTATCATTACTCAACACCTCACACTCACACCCCACCGGCCACCCAACCCCCTTCACAATCAAGCGGTATTTTTTTAAGTTTTTCGATCAACAACCGCAACTACAATAAACACAAATTTCTTGTCGACTTCGGTTTTGAGTGGAGAGAGAGAGAGAGAGAGAGACTATTTTGGCCTAAAGTTGCAGGTTTGTCCGGCGATGAAGTCGTTTTCCGGCACGGGGAGGGAGGGAGTCAGACACCTTGGGTGCGGCGGTGGTAACCGGCTAGGATGGCAAGGTTGCAAGGTGGTGTTGGGGGGATTAGTTCAAAGGATGATGTTGGTTGCCGGAAAAACGTGGCTTGGGTTTCGACCATAAACGATTGCTGGAATATCTACAAAATCTCGCGAGTGGCTTGTGTGCTAGGTTGTAAAATGATGGAAGAGAAAGATGATGCGGCTGAATGAGTGTTGTCGGATGGATGAGGATGCCGCCCGAAAAAAAAAGTGGGTAACCAACAACAATGGATTGTTTTCATCTTTCCCCAACCTAACAATAATGGCCAACATCATCCTTTATTCAAATAAACCTCTTATTTCTTAATTTTTTTCTCTCCATCATTTTGGTAAAAGATGATGTAAAAAAATTAATGAGAAGAAAAGGTAAAAAGATGTTAAAAAAATTAAAAAGAAAAAAAAAACCTATTTTGGTAAATAGTTTTAAAATCCCCCATTTTAGTAAATGCTTTTCTCCACCACCCTATTTTAGTAAAAAACTCATGAACTCGTAACCCTTAAAAAAACAAACTCATATCCAGTTCTTTGATATCGATGGTTAAAAACCATCTTATAGTAAAAATTACTTAAGCATGTTGATGTTGTCATGTTGATGACACTAAAATTTATTGCAGGTGGATGCAAGTGGGATTGCTGGATTTTTGCATTGATATTTCTTTTATAGCCTTATGAATTTTCATTTGTATTCCTTGTTTTCACTTTATTTATAAACCATTATTTGTATGTTGTTTAAAATTCAGGTATTTGCTTCTTCTTCTTCTTCTTTTTTTTTAACTAGTTGAACTCATATGTGGTTGTTTACTTGTAAATTTTAGGCTTGGTTTTTCTACAAAGAATCACGATGGATCCTGCGAGTTTGTTTTCTATTTATATTATTTTGGCTTGGAAGGTAATTTTTTTTTCTTTTATACATATTAATATGTTTTTAATCATTCTAGTATTCAATTAAGAACAACAGTTGGTTTTGGGTCAATGCACGATTTAAAGGTTTTATGCCATTTTTTAACAAGTTATCACATCATTTTTGTTCATTACCGGATTTAAACCCTCACAATTTAGTAGGGAATAATATACCTAGCTTAACAAACACCTTGATACCAATTACTAAAGTTATATATACAACATGAAAATAAGATTTTATTCTTATTAGTTTTTGTTGTTTTTGCAACAAATATTTATAATTATAAGTTTCTCTATAACCGAATAAGTAGGTGTTAAGTCAATTTTTTTTTGTACAGTTGGACTACATGTGTATACATAATTTTACAGCTCTTCAAGTTAACACCCGAAGAATCTTCCAAAGATCCTATTTATTTTGTGTTGGTGAGACGTCAAAAAAGGTAAAAACAAAGTTCATATATATGCCTCTCCTAGGCCAAGTTCTTTGTAGATTTCATATTTGTAATTTTGTTAGGGATGCTATTGATCGCACGTGGCGAGTTTCTGTTGTTACAACAATAACAATCTATATTTTACTTGGCTGCTTGATGTTGGGATCATTAGTTTTTGTCTTTGCCATTGATGGATCTCCATTTCGTGCAGAAGTATTCTCACCGTATGTATTGCAATTTCCTTCTTTTGTTATCTATTTTGCATTTCAATTTTTTAAGTAAAATGAAATTTTAAAAAATTTACACAGGTGCATAGTACCATTGCTAAATGACTTCCTAATCATGCGTGTCGCGGTTTTCTCGGTATTTATTTGTATTTATGTCTGTACTTATTTATATTTACCGTTATAACAACAATATTACACATGTAATTAATGTTTTAAGGTGTGGGTAGCATATAAGGAATCAAGTTGGATAAATGTTTTTGCTTGGATTCCTTTAAGCATATGTTTCGGGAGGTAACATTATCAAAAGTACATTGTTTTCAATTTATTTCTGGAATTTTTAAATTTGTCTTTGATTTATCGTACCGTAATTTGTGAATTTGCACATACGCAATGGCGTAATAGATATGTTGCTGATATTTATTGTTTTTTTACAGTGTGACTTTGTGTGCATATGTGGCGCGAGAATTGTTCTACCTCTCACCTGAACAATCTGTTTTTCTTATACTTTTCAACAAAAGTGGCAGGTAATTAAGTTCGACAGAGAAGTTGAATTTTTGGTTAGGTTGTTTTCACTTTCATGCTAAATATTGGTAATTTTTTTTATAAACTTTGAATTTTGCAGAGAATTGGTGCTGAGTGATCCTTTACTAATGGAGAATGACAATGCATAAGTTGGGATATGCAACATTTCTGTTCAATAAATGATGAATATCTTAAATAATTGTTATTGTTATTGCCTATCGATTATCCATACACACTAATATTACAAATGTAGCGGTATTGTTGCTTTTTTTTCTCATATGGGAGTAAGTTATATATTTGGTCTACATGGTTTGTAAAATATATGGCACATTAGGGTGTTTGGTAACCAGTATTTTAGAGACTGAATCAATAAGACACGTGAATGGTTAAGAGACTCTATGTCAGTACTGAGTACACCGGTGTGATGGTGATTAGTGGTCAGGTGGTGGTGGTGGGTCGAGAAGGTTGTGCGTGAATGGCGAACTGAGGGTTATGACACATGTGAAAGGACATAGAGGTAAATTTAAAGATGACCGATAAGAGGTTTGTTGACTGGTTCAGAGACGTCATTATGATACACATTTAATGATGACCGATTCAAAGGTAACATGTTAACAGAATTACTAATTAAGAAGCTACCAAACATCCACTAAAACTATTTAGACCTTCTACCAATGTGTAACACCCCGATTCAACTGGGTCAAAACGTGGTTGTTGATATCAACTTAAATAGCTGAAACGCTAATAAATTATACAACCTCAATTCTACATCAACATACGATCACAAAGACACGAATTTGGTCGGTATCGTGTAATTTAAGATTTATTAATACTTTTTTTACTAACTTATTTTTCGGGTTTAGTGTCAGTATTGTAACGTACCTAACTAATACCGACCAAATTCGTGGCGTTGTGATCATATGTTGTACGAGTGTCAATACCAACCAAATTCGCGTGGTCGAGCCGTCGCAATGTGACGGCTTTGTCACCTACTTTTTATCAATATCAATACGTTAAAGCCTCTATGCACACAAGTTGCATAACACCAAACGTAAATTCTATCACTATATATGTTCTCTTAGAAAAAGTTTTTCCTTTTGTTAATTTTGACTATAAATAATAAACCTATTCATTTCAACCAAATTTAAAGCCCTAAACCCCAATCTCAAAACCCTCTAAAAAACACCAACCAAACCATGGTTACTCCAACCAGTTCCATCGACGACGACATTTTGACCGTCCTATGGTCGCCGGAGCAACTCCTGAGAAAGTCCAAGACTTGGCTTCCAAAATCACCCACGACTTCTCTTCGCCGGACTCTTCTGCTCTGATCATCGTCGGCGTTGCCACCGGCGCAAACAACTAGCACGGCCTCGGCTCGTTTAACTTACCCAGAGCTCGAGCTCGGCTTGCTTCCACCTCTATTTTCAAAGCTTGAGTTTGGCTGTGAGTAGTTTTTCAAGCTCGAGCTCGGCTTTTTTGCTATCAACTTAAATGACACCGTCTGAATTCGAAGAATTGCACTCGCGCAGGCTTTGTTACATGGCTATTAATTTTTTTAATTTTATATAGTGTCGGTATTGTAATGAACTTAACCCATAGCAACCAAACACACGCTAATACATAACCAGTTTTATAAATTTTCTAGAGGTGGAGTTTGTTAGCCATAATTTGGTTTGGTCCGTTCCATCGAGCCTATGGTGGATCGGTATCTTGGAGACTAAGTCGAGCACATGATTTGGGCTACAAGTTATTTATTAATTATTATTTAGATTTGTTTTTACCAATTAGTATTTGAATATGATTATGGTATATGTATTCTAGTCTAGTTGGGTTTTGAAATCTAAATTAGTATATATACCCGAGCTTGTGGGTTATACCATTATGCATTGTAATTTTTCGAGCTAATGTAAGTTACAAGGATCGAGCTTATGATCTAAATACATTTTGTGTTTTCGATTCTAGTTACCAAACTTCAATTGGTATCAGAGATTCGGTTTAAACACGAGTTCGTTATATAATCTCAAATTCTTCGACAAGGTTTTGGATTTGTTTTGGTTCGGTGAATGTGGAGGTTTTCATTATTAAAATTCTTTTGTTGATTACTTCCCAGATTGTGTTCACCAACTCCCAACATAAGTCATTCTTACTTTGTCTTCTTGTGACCTTATCCACAAAGAATTTGAGATATTATCTTATATCTCGAAAACCTTTTAAGAGGAAGAGAAGTCCCTGATTTCTTATAATAACAACAATTGTTATGTTCAAGACCAGAGGCTCCAACGAAAATTTTTTTCTTTAATTAATCAATCATAGTAGGTTCTTCTTCTTTTACTTTTAAAAGACCAGCGCAATCTTCAAAGGCTTTTGATCGTTCTTTCTGTTTCACGATCGGTTCAAGATTTTTGAAAACCTACAGTCGGCAAAGAAGAGGAGCTATGGGTGATACTTCAAACCGAACGGGTGGTTCTTCTGTTCCTTTACTCTGTCCGATGCTCACGAAGAACAACTACACCACGTGGGCGCTTCGAATCAAAGCCGTGTTTCGAAGCCATGATTTGTGGGATGTTGTTGAGCCGAGATCGGTAGCTGCAGTAGATGAAAAGAAGAACAGTGTTGCGATTGCATATTTGTTTCAATCCATACCGGAAGAACAAATCCAACAAGTTGGCCAATACGAGTTCGCTTAGGAAATTTGGAATGCAATCAAGATCCGCTATGTTGGCGAAGAGAGGGTTAAGGAGGCTCGTCTAAATACCTTAATTACTGAATTTGAAACCATGAGGATGAAAGACACCGATACTATTGATGATTTTTCCGGGAGACTATCCGGTATAGCCTCAAAGTTCGCCTCGCTTGGTTCGGCACTCGATAAACAAAGGCTAGTAAGAAAGTTTTTTACAAGCATGCCTAAGCGTTTTATAAGCGTTGTTGCCTCATTAGAACAAGTTATTGACTTAAAAACCATAAAGTATGAAGAAGCGGTAGGTAGACTAAAAGCCTACGAGGACCGTGTGAAAAGTGTCGAGGATATGGATGATAATCATGGTAAGCTCTTGTTTAATAAATCTTCCTCTCCGAGCAACTCCAATAGTGGGAAAAAAGGGAAAGGAAAACGACATCAAGAGCAATCCCGAGGCAAAACGAAAGGAAAATACAACCGGAATAAAGAAGGTGATTCGGGTATGAAAAAGGATTATTCGGGCGTTCAATGTTTTCGGTGTGACGAGATGGGTCACTTCGCTTCGGCATGCCCGGAACAAAGAGGAAAACGAGTCGGAGGAAAACGACCCGAATTAAACCTAACCGAAGCAAACGGACAAGCAACTAAGGAAGTTTTGATGAAGATAAGTATTAATGAAGAAGTTTTCTTGAACGAAGAAAACATGCATCTGAAGCGGTACTAGTCGGAACCGAAGGAGGATGGCGTTTGGTACCTCGATAATGGGGCGAGCAATCATATGATGGGTATAAAATCTTACTTTTCTGATTTAGATGAAACGGTTGCTGGGCAGGTTCGTTTCGGTGATAGTTCGTGTGTAGACATAAAGGGAAAAGGGTCGATAACTACTATTTGTGATGATGGTGTTGAGAGGGTAATCACTAACATTTATTTTATTCCAAGTTTAACTAGCAATATTTTAAGCTTGGGACAAGCAACCGAAAACGGGTGCAAGGTGATTATGGAAGATGACCAACTTTTAGTGCTTGATAAATCAAGAAAGGTAATAATGAAGTCGGTTAGATCAAGGAATCGGTTGTATAAGGTGCGACTTCGGGTTGGAACACCGGTATGTTTGTTATCAAACATTGAAGATCCGGGTTGGTTATGGCATGCGCGTTTAGGCCATTTGAATTTCGAGTCAATGAAACTTCTAACAACCAAGGATATGGTACGTGGTGTTTCTTCGTTTATTGCTTATACTAATCCGTGTGATAGTTGTTTAGTAGGTAAGCAAACCCAAAAACCGTTTCCCGATCAAACACGTTTTTGAGCCAAGAAACCACTTGATTTGATTCATGGCGATTTATGTGGTCCGATTTCACCGAGTACACCGTCGAGTAAGAAATTTATTTTTCTTATTGTTGATGATCACACGAGGTTCATGTGGGGATTTTTGTTAAAATCAAAAGACGAAGCTTTTGATTATTTCAAAAAATATAAAAAGTTTGGTTGAAGGAGAAAGTGGGTACAAAATTGGAGTTTTTCGGACCGACAACGGAGGAGAATTCACGTCTTGTGAGTTCTCAAAATTTTGCACAAATGAAGGAATCACACGACATTATTCCGCCCCATACACACCCCAACAAAATGGTGTGGTGGAGCGGAGAAATCGAACCGTGATTGACACAATTAGAAGCATGCTCCATGTCACAAATGTTCCAAAACAGTTTTGGGGAGAAGCGGCGAGACATGCTATTTATATCCTAAACCAAGTACCGACGAAATCACTACCGGAGAAGACTCCCTATGAAGCCTATAAAGGTGTAAAACCAAATCTTGATCATTTGCGGGTTTTCGGGTGTGTCAGTTATGTGAAAACACCTCCAACTACTTCGGTTAAAAAGCTTGACGACCGAAGTACCCCTATGGTTTATCTCGGTACCGAACCCGGGACAAAGGCATACCGGATGTACGATCCGGTTAGATATCAAATTCATGTTTCTCGAGATGTTATTTTTAATGAGAAACAAGGTTGGAATTGGTCTAAAAGTGGTGAAAACACGGCTGAAAATTTGGTAGTTAATCTGGAACAAGTTGGTAACGTTATAAACTTGTTTGACCAAAATACCCCTAGCCAAAACAGCCCGAACAGCACCGATTTCAGCCCAAACAACAGCCAAAACAGCCCAAACAGCACTGATTTCAGCCCAAACAGCACTCAAAACACCCAAAACAGCACCGAAAGCAGCCTGAACAGGACCAGTTCAGCAAACTGTTCAGATCAGCAGCCCGTTTCAGCAGTTTCAGCAACTGCGCGCATCAGCAGCCCGTTTCGACTAATTTACATGCTGACCCAGGTCCATCTACCCCAAGACGGTCGAACCGAACCTCAAATTTACCTAAAAAGTTTAATGATTATGTGTTAAATGTTGAGTTTCTATACGGGGAAGAAAGGGATGAAGGGTTTGATGATGATGAATTATTTTTCACTCAAGATGGTGAACCGACGTGTTATGCCAAGGCATCCGGAGTAAAAGAATGGGATAATGCAATGAACGAGGAGATTGCATCTATTGAACGAAACAAGACGTGGGTACTTGTTGACAAGCCAAACGGGTTCAAAGCGATCGGGTTGAAGTGAGTTTATAAAATTAAAAATGATGCTATGGGTAGAATAGTAAAATACAAAGCACGGCTTGTGGCGAAGGGTTATGTTCAGAAATTTGGTGTGGATTTTAATGAAGTGTTTGCTACTGTTGCTCGAATTGAAACGGTTAGATTATTACTCGCCTTAGCCGCCCGAGAGGGGTGGGAAGTACATCACTTGGATGTGAAGTCGGCGTTCTTACATGGTGAGCTTGACGAGACCGTGTATGTTAGTCAACCGGAAGGTTTCGAGAAGAAAGGAATTGAAAATAAAGTTTATTTATTAAAGAAGGCCCTTTACGAGTTAAAGCAAGCACCGCGAGCTTGGAATGTGAAACTCGACAAAGTGTTGCAATCGCTTGGTTTTTACCAGTGTCAACGAGAAACGGCGGTGTATCAAAAATATATAGAGAATGACGTATTAATAATATGTGTTTATGTTGACGATTTACTTGTCACAGGTTCAAGTACGGATGAAATTCTTAAGTTCAAGAAACAAATGGAGGAACAATTCGAGATGAGCAATTTGGGTTTATTGTCATTCTATCTCGGAATAGAAGTCTCACAATCCGAAACCGGGATCGAGATCAAGCAAGAAGCCTATGCCAAGAAGATCTTGAAAGAAACAAATATGGAGATTTGTAATCCTACCAAGTGTCCACTTGAACCGAGCACAAGGCTTTCAAAAGACGAGAAAGGGAAACCCGTTGATGCTACCGTCTACCGAAGAATAATCGGGTGTTTAAGGTATTTGTTACATACGAGACCGAATTTGAGTTTTTCTGTTGGAATAGCGAGTCAGTATATGCAAGAGCCAAAGGAATCTCACATGGATGCGATTAAGCATATTCTTCGGTATGTTAAAAAGACCGTGTCTTACGGTTTAAAATATTCGAGGGGTGGAAGTCGTCACCTTTACGGGTATTCCGATAGTAGCCACGGAGTTGATGATGACGATGGCAAAAGTACTACCGGATATGTTTTCTACTTTAATGATGCCCCGGTTACTTGGTGTACTCAAAAACAGCCAACGGTAGCTTTACCTTCGTGCGAGGTGGAGTTTATGGCAGCAACCGCGGCTGCGGGTCAAGCCATTTGGCTCCAAGAATTACTTAGTGAAGTAACGGGATGGCCGATGGAAACCGTAGTATTATATGTTGATAATACATCTTCCATTGCACTTATGAAGAACCCGGTGTGGCATGGTCGAAGTAAACATATAAAAACAAAGTATCACTTCATACGAGATTGTATCAAGAACGGGGATTTTAGAGTGGAACATATTCCCTGAAGCGAACAACGAGCTAACACGTTGACAAAGGCTCTAGCTCGTATAAAGTTTGCGGAGATGCAAAAGCTACTTTGATGGATGATCTCTCGAAGGCCAAACCGAAATTAGAGGGGTGATTGTTAGCCATAATTTGGTTTGGTCCGGTCCATCGAGCCTATGGTGGATCGGTATCTTGGAGACCAAGTCGAGCACATGATTTGGGCTACAAGTTATTTATTAATTATTATTTAGATTTGTTTTTACCAATTAGTATTTGAATATGATTATGGTATATGTATTCTAGTCTAGTTGGGTTTTGAAATCTAAATTAGTATATATACCCGAGCTTGTGGGTTATATCATTATGCATTGTAATTTTTCGAGCTAATGAAAGTTACAAGGATCGAGCTTATGATCTAAATGCGTTTTGTGTTTTCGATTCTGGTTACCAAACTTCAGAGTTAGCATGTGAAGAGGCTACACAAGTATCGTATATTCCATACAACTTTCGATAAAAACAAATATATATACTAATAACTTAAACGCTACAGAATTTTTTACTATTTATATTCGATTCATTATGATAATATTTATTAACGCTCCTTGTTTTGATTCTGAAAATTATTTTAATGCGAGTGTGGCTGTAACAAGGATTAGTTTAATGTGAATATGTCTATAAAAAGGATAAGGCTACATCATCCGGATCACAATCGATCAGTCTATCCTCACACACACACACACAGCAAAATAATGGCGATGTTAACAGTAGCACTCAAGACTTTGTTCAGCTTATTGGCTTGTGTCATGGCAGTTTCACTTGTTTATGCATTTACGAGCGATTTCTTTGCTTCTTGTTTCGACCCGAAAGCCAGGTAAAAGTTTGGATTATATATTTTGCAAAGCATTTGGCATGGAATGTTATTGAAAATAAAATATCGAAGTTAAAATGTGTTTGGTTCCTAAATTAGATACAAGATTTGAAATGGAAAAGGAGATCTAAGCAAAGCAATTTTCCCCAACATTTGCAATTTACATCATATAATATATCTTCTTTCATATTCCTTTACCATTGACTTCAAATATTCAATCATTTAATTCAGAAAACGTACCATTGCAAGCCGCCAAGATCCTTTTCAGTCCAACCTTTTTGGACATAAGCTTTGGGTTTGACTTTTTTCTTCTTTATTTCCTTGAATCGAAGCTTTTGAGGTGAATCATGGCTTGAGGTTCAGTGTGGAAATGAAATGAAATGTTTTAAAAGATGTTAAACGTATATAACTGGGGATCAGACTTAGATCTGGACCACTAGAGAACCCCAAACCTCATACTAATAGATCACAAGTCGTGGATTCTAGTTTAATTTGGTTAGTAGAGCTAATATTAGTATTAGATTATAATTGAAAAAAGTATTTGAGTATGATTAGTATAGTTTTTCTAGTATGGATAGATGATGATCTCGTAATTGCACCGACTACTGAGTGGTTGAATTGTTTTTTTTATTTATAAAATAGAAAAGTTTTGTAATGAGTTTTCAGATATATCACATATTTTCATATAAAATACATCGGCTTGGTTAGATCTGGTTTGGTCACTTTGGTGACCGGAAGAAAGCATTGTGTGGGTTTCCCTTTAAATATTAAACTTTCCATGTTGAAAGTTGAAAATTCTTGAAAAAAAAAAATTGAAATCTTTTCTTTGATGATATTTAATGGAAAACTTTTCAATTCCAAATTCATCCGTGACTAGCCAAACGTATTTTTGATTAAAAGTTTTAGTAATTCAGAATTCTCTTCCCATCATATTAAGTGAGAAGCGATTTTGAAAGTATTAGAAAGAATAAAAAAGTTAAAGATAAAATGACAAAAGACGTTCTTTATATTTGCATGGTTATTCAATGGACGTCCTTTGTCAAACTTAATGACATAAAACATCCTTTATATTTGAAAAATATATAACATTTTGTCCTTTGACCCTAACCCAGTTAAGTATTTTCGATAAATTTGGTCATTTGCAATGCACATAAGGGTATATTTGTAAATTTATAAATATAATTTACTTACTAATTAAAACTACAAATAAAAGAAAATTCAAAACTCTCTCTCTCCCTCTCCTGGAAACTTTTTTTCTCTCTCTCTCTCTCTCTCTACACCATATAACCCACCGGACCACCACTACCGCAGTGCCGCACCAGAGATCCAAAACCTGATGCCAGGTTCCGGCACAAGCTAGAGTTCCGGCACCAGAGATCCAAAACCCGGTTAAGATTTTCTGGCGATGCAAGGGTTCCTGCACAAGGGCAGCGCCGCCGGTGAACGAGAAGCACATATCCACCTTAACCTCTACACAGATCCTCCTTATTATCCCTATCAATCGGTTCTCGGCCTTTTAATTTTGGATGCAACTCTGCCATTTTTGCCCTTGTTCCATATCCAATTACCTTCCCGGGTTCAGTTTGGCCGGCTCAACATCAATTTAGTGATTGCCAGACATAAAACGAGAATAATAAAAGGGTTATGGTGAGAAATTGGGTGTATAAATGGGGGCAACATCCAATCCAGTTAATTTAAATGGTGGTGGGGGCGATGGTGGTTAACCGGTGGTGGTTGGACAGTGCTGGTGTCGAAATGGATGATTGAGAGAGAGAGAGAGTTTATTTTACATATATATCAATGTTTTATTTTTAGTTATTTAATATATTTATAAATTTACAAATATACCCTCACATGCACTGCACATGACCAAATTTAACGACAATACTTAGCTGGGTTAGGGTCAAAGGACAAAACATGATAGAGTTTTCAAATATAAATGATATTTTCTGTTATTAAGTTTGTTAAATGACGTTCATTGAAAAATCGTGCAAATATAAAGGACGTTTTTTTGACAATTTGTCTTAAAAGAGGTCTTTTTTTTTTGTAAAAAGTCATATTGACTTTATTTCAAATAGAGTTAAGTGTCATTTTAGTACCTGTGGTTTGGCCGACTACGCAACTTTAGTACATATTCTTTATTTTGTGTAAATGACTACCTCAGTTTAAAAAAACTTGCATTTGTAGTACTTTTCTTAACCCCGTTAATTTTCATCCGTTAAGTCTAGGGTATTTGCGTAATTTCATTATTTAAATTAGGGGTATTTGGGTAATTTCACTATTATATATTTTGTTTTTCTTTCTCTTTTTCTTCCTCGTTTTCTCTCTCCCCGTCTTTAAACCCCTTATTCTTCTTCTCCTTCTTCACAAAACACCATCATTCCTCCATGTTTCAATACTTTAATCACCCGTCTCTTCAACAACGACACCGGCACACCCAGCCTCGGCATCTCACCGTACCAATGGTGGTCGGACTTCCTCCACGGCATCATCGTCAACGGCCCAACGTCACTTTCTCCGGCGGATCCATCTTCGCCACCGCCGGATACCCACAAGATGATGATGAGGGAAGGGTATTTTGGTCAGGGTATTTGCCTTCTCCGGCGAGATGAGGTTGAAGTGGGTGTTGTTCATTACAGAGGAATGAAGATGATGATGATGAAGGAAAGGGTTCCGGAACACCAAGAACACACACACACTGTGTGTAAGAGAATACACCTTAGATCTATGTTATTTTTTAAATTCTAGTACAAAACTTGTATGTATGAAATATGGAGACGAGGAGATGAGGATGAATCTGTAGATGGCTATAATGATTGTTATTTGTCGAAGCATGAAATGAATCTGACCTGATCCATGACGATGTTTCCACGGATTTTGAGATGAACGAACCACGCCTTTATCTTCTTCTCCGGTTGCTTGAGATCTGCAATGGCTTTTTGGGGGTGTGGAGGTGACTGCTAAGAAATCTCAAGAATCTCTTGTTTACAGACACAAAAATATATGATGGCAGCTCTTACTGAGCCTCCATTTAATAAGGAGGTGAAGACCTCCTTATATAGAGAGCCTCATGGCCACCATCATGGTACCCTAATGGGCCTAGCCCAGTTAGGGTTACCTCCACAAAACCCCCTCTGCCCAATAACATTGTATTAGTCCGTATAATAAAATAAGCCAAACATAATAAATTTAGGGTCGTAAAACCGGGTTTAGTACCATACCCCTACAAGCCCCCCAAGTCCAGTGTTGCTCCTGGCGTGCAAGCGTTTAGGTGGAGCGCTGGACTTTATAAGGTGTGTTAGGACGTGAGGCGGTTTTTTCCCTTTTCTTCGGCCTTGTCTTTATTGTCTTTGAGTTTTGGGAGGTTTTCTCCATGATGGTGACATGTTGTGGTCCTTATGATAATGATGGTGCACTAGCATGAATAAGATATAGCACGCATCATAACATTAGTGGCGCGGGGCCGGATAAAAGATAGAGTGCTCGTCTCGATAATAATGTAATGTAACTTGCGCGCGAGGCAGCTTACGAGTTATAAAAATAATTAAGCTTGCGCGTGAGGCGATTTACGAGCTATAAAATAATAAAGCTTGCGCGCGAGGCGACTTACGAGCTATAAGAATAATTAAGCTGGCGCGTGAAGCGACTTACGAGCTATAAAAAAATAAAGCTTGCGCGCGAGGCGACTTACGAGCTATAAGAATAATTAGGCTTGACCGTGAGGCGACTTACGAGCTATAAAATAATAAAGCTTGCGCGCGAGGCGACTTACGAGCTATAAGAATAATTAAGCTGGCGCGTGAGGCGACTTACGAGCTATAAAATAATAAAGCTTGCGCGCGAGGCGACTTACGAGCTATAAGAATAATTAAGCTGGCGCGTGAGGCGACTTACGAGCTATAAGAATAATTAAGCTTGCGCGCGAGGCGACTTACGAGCTATAAGAATAATTAAGCTGGCGCGTGAGGCGACTTACGAGCTATAAAATAATAAAGCTTGCGCGCGAGGCGACTTACGAGCTATAAGAATAATTAAGCTTGCGCGTGAGGCGACTTACGAGCTATAAAATAATAAAGCTTGCGCGCAAGGCGACTTACGAGCTATAAGAATAATTAAGCTGGCGCGCGAGGCGACTTACGAGCTATAAGAATAATTAAGCTGGCGCGTGAGGCGACTTACGAGCTATAAAAATAATTAAGCTGGCGCGTGAGGCGACTTACGAGCTATAAAATAATAAAGCTTGCGCGCGAGGCGACTTACGAGCTATAAGAATAATTAAGCTGGCGCGTGAGGCGACTTACGAGCTATAAAATAATAAAGCTTGCGCGCGAGGCGACTTACGAGCTATAAGAATAATTAAGCCGGCGCGTGAGGCGACTTACGAGCTATAAAATAATAAAGCTTGCGCGCGAGGCGACTTACGAGCTATAAGAATAATTAAGCTGGCGCGTGAGGCGACTTACAAGCTATAAAATAATAAAGCTTGCGCGCGAGGCGACTTACGAGCTATAAGAATAATTAAGCTGGCACGTGAGGCGACTTACAAGCTATAAAATAATAAAGCTTGCGCGCGAGGCGACTTACGAGCTATAAGAATAATTAAGCTGGCGCGTGAGGCGACTTACGAGCTATAAAATAATAAAGCTTGCGCGCGAGGCGACTTACGAGCTATAAGAATAAATAAGCTGGCGCGTGAGACGACTTACGAGCTATAAAATAATAAAGCTTGCGCGCGAGGCGACTTACGAGCTATAAGAATAATTAAGCTGGCGCGGGAGGCGACTTACGAGCTATAAGAATAATTAAGCTTGCGCGCGAGGCGACTTACGAGCTATAAGAATAATTAAGCTGGCGCGTGAGGCGACTTACGAGCTATAAGAATAATTAAGCTGGCGCGTGAGGCGACTTACGAGCTATAAAATAATAAAGCTTGCGCGCGAGGCGACTTACGAGCTATAAGAATAATTAAGCTGGCGCGTGAGGCGACTTACGAGCTATAAAATAATAAAGCTTGCGCGCGAGGCGACTTACGAGCTATAAGAATAATTAAGCTGGCGCGTGAGGCGACTTACGAGCTATAAAATAATAAAGCTTGCGCGCGAGGCGACTTACGAGCTATAAGAATAATTAAGCTGGCGCGTGAGGCGACTTACAAGCTATAAAATAATAAAGCTTGCGCGCGAGGCGACTTACGAGCTATAAGAATAATTAAGCTGGCGCGTGAGGCGACTTACGAGCTATAAAATAATAAAGCTTGCGCGCGAGGCGACTTACGAGCTATAAGAATAAATAAGCTGGCGCGTGAGACGACTTACGAGCTATAAAATAATAAATCTTGCGCGCGAGGCGACTTACGAGCTATAAGAATAATTAAGCTGGCGCGGGAGGCGACTTACGAGCTATAAGAATAATTAAGCTTGCGCGCGTGGCGACTTACGAGCTATAAGAATAATTAAGCTGGCGCGTGAGGCGACTTACGTGCTATAAGAATAATTAAGCTGGCGCGTGAGGCGACTTACGAGCTATAAAATAATAAAGCTTGCGCGCGAGGCGACTTACGAGCTATAAGAATAATTAAGCTTGCGCGTGAGGCGACTTACGAGCTATAAAATAATAAGGCTTGCGCTCAAGGCGACTTACGAGCTATAAGAATAATTAAGCTGGCGCGCGAGGCGACTTACGAGCTATAAGAATAATTAAGCTGGTGATTGTGAGGCGACTTACGAGCTATAAAAATAATTAAGCTGGCGCGTGAGGCGACTTACGAGCTATAAAATAATAAAGCTTGCGCGCGAGGCGACTTACGAGCTATAAGAATAATTAAGCTGGCGCGTGAGGCGACTTACGAGCTATAAAATAATAAAGCTTGCGCGCGAGGCGACTTACGAGCTATAAGAATAATTAAGCTGGCGCGTGAGGCGACTTACGAGCTATAAAATAATAAAGCTTGCGCGCGAGGCGACTTACGAGCTATAAGAATAATTAAGCTGGCGCGTGAGGCGACTTACAAGCTATAAAATAATAAAGCATGCGCGCGAGGCGACTTACGAGCTATAAGAATAATTAAGCTGGCACGTGAGGCGACTTACAAGCTATAAAATAATAAAGCTTGCGCGCGAGGCGACTTACGAGCTATAAGAATAATTAAGCTGGCGCGTGAGGCGACTTACGAGCTATAAAATAATAAAGCTTGCGCGCGAGGCGACTTACGAGCTATAAGAATAATTAAGCTGGCGCGTGAGGCGACTTACGAGCTATAAAATAATAAAGCTTGCGCGCGAGGCGACTTACGAGCTATAAGAATAATTAAGCTGGCGCGTGAGGCGACTTACAAGCTATAAAATAATAAAGCTTGCGCGCGAGGCGACTTACGAGCTATAAGAATAATTAAGCTGGCACGTGAGGCGACTTACAAGCTATAAAATAATAAAGCTTGCGCGCGAGGCGACTTACGAGCTATAAGAATAATTAAGCTGGCGCGTGAGGCGACTTACGAGCTATAAAATAATAAAGCTTGCGCGCGAGGCGACTTACGAGCTATAAGAATAAATAAGCTGGCGCGTGAGACGACTTACGAGTTATAAAATAATAAAGCTTGCGCGCGAGGCGACTTACGAGCTATAAGAATAATTAAGCTGGCGCGGGAGGCGACTTACGAGCTATAAGAATAATTAAGCTTGCGCGCGAGGCGACTTACGAGCTATAAGAATAATTAAGCTGGCGCGTGAGGCAACTTACGAGCTATAAGAATAATTAAGCTGGCGCGTGAGGCGACTTACGAGCTATAAAATAATAAAGCTTGCGCGCGAGGCGACTTACGAGCTATAAGAATAATTAAGCTGGCGCGTGAGGCGACTTACGAGCTATAAAATAATAAAGCTTGCGCGCGAGGCGACTTACGAGCTATAAGAATAATTAAGCTGGCGCGTGAGGCGACTTACGAGCTATAAAATAATAAAGCTTGCGCGCGAGGCGACTTACGAGCTATAAGAATAATTAAGCTGGCGCGTGAGGCGACTTACAAGCTATAAAATAATAAAGCTTGCGCGCGAGGCGACTTACGAGCTATAAGAATAATTAAGCTGGCGCGTGAGGCGACTTACGAGCTATAAAATAATAAAGCTTGCGCGCGAGGCGACTTACGAGCTATAAGAATAAATAAGCTGGCGCGTGAGACGACTTACTAGCTATAAAATAATAAAGCTTGCGCGCGAGGCGACTTACGAGCTATAAGAATAATTAAGCTGGCGCGGGAGGCGACTTACGAGCTATAAGAATAATTAAGCTTGCGCGCGTGGCGACTTACGAGCTATAAGAATAATTAAGCTGGCGCGTGAGGCGACTTACGAGCTATAAGAATAATTAAGCTGGCGCGTGAGGCGACTTACGAGCTATAAAATAATAAAGCTTGCGCGCGAGGCGACTTACGAGCTATAAGAATAATTAAGCTGGCGCATGAGGCGACTTACGAGATATAAAATAATAAAGCTTGCGCGCGAGGCGACTTACGAGCTATAAGAATAATTAAGCTGGCGCGTGAGGCGACTTACAAGCTATAAAATAATAAAGCTTGCGCGCGAGGCGACTTACGAGCTATAAGAATAATTAAGCTGGCGCGTGAGGCGACTTACGAGCTATAAAATAATAAAGCTTGCGCGCGAGGCGACTTACGAGCTATAAGAATAAATAAGCTGGCGCGTGAGACGACTTACGAGCTATAAAATAATAAAGCTTGCGCGCTAGGCGACTTACGAGCTATAAGAATAATTAAGCTGGCGCGGGAGGCGACTTACGAGCTATAAGAGTAATTAAGCTTGCGCGCGAGGCGACTTACGAGCTATAAGAATAATTAAGCTGGCGCGTGAGGCGACTTACGAGCTATAAGAATAATTAAGCTGGCGCGTGAGGCGACTTACGAGCTATAAAATAATAAAGCTTGCGCGCGAGGCGACTTACGAGCTATAAGAATAATTAAGCTGGCGCGTGAGGCGACTTACGAGCTATAAAATAATAAAGCTTGAGCGCGATGCGACTTACGAGCTATAAGAATAATTAAGCTGGCGCGTGAGGCGACTTACGAGAATACCCTCACATGCACTGCACATGACCAAATTTAACGAAAATACTTAGCTGGGTTAGGGTCAAAGGACAAAACATGATAGAGTTTTCAAATATAAATGATATTTTTTGTTATTAAGTTTGTTAAATGACGTTCATTGAAAAATCGTGCAAATATAAAGGACGTTTTTTTGACATTTTGTCTTAAAAGAGGTCTTTTTTTTTTGTAAAAAGTCATATTGACTTTATTTCAAATAGAGTTAAGTGTCATTTTAGTACCTGTGGTTTGGCCGACTACGCAACTTTAGTACCTATTCTTTATTTTGTGCAAATGACTACCTCAGTTTAAAAAAACTTGCATTTGTAGTACTTTTCTTAACCCCGTTAATTTTCATCCGTTAAGTCTAGGGTATTTGCGTAATTTCATTATTTAAATTAGGGGTATTTGGGTAATTTCACTATTATATATTTTGTTTTTCTTTCTCTTTTTCTTCCTCGTTTTCTCTCTCCCCGTCTTTAAACCCCTTATTCTTCTTCTCCTTCTTCACAAAACACCATCATTCCTCCATGTTTCAATACTTTAATCACCCGTCTCTTCAACAACGACACCGGCACACCCAGCCTCGGCATCTCACCGTACCAATGGTGGTCGGACTTCCTCCACGGCATCATCGTCAACGGCCCAACGTCACTTTCTCCGGCGGATCCATCTTCGCCACCGCCGGATACCCACAAGATGATGATGAGGGAAGGGTATTTTGGTCAGGGTATTTGCCTTCTCCGGCGAGATGAGGTTGAAGTGGGTGTTGTTCATTACAGAGGAATGAAGATGATGATGATGAAGGAAAGGGTTCCGGAACACCAAGAACACACACACACTGTGTGTAAGAGAATACACCTTAGATCTATGTTATTTTTTAAATTCTAGTACAAAACTTGTATGTATGAAATATGGAGACGAGGAGATGAGGATGAATCTGTAGATGGCTATAATGATTGTTATTTGTCGAAGCATGAAATGAATCTGACCTGATCCATGACGATGTTTCCACGGATTTTGAGATGAACGAACCACGCCTTTATCTTCTTCTCCGGTTGCTTGAGATCTGCAATGGCTTTTTGGGGGTGTGGAGGTGACTGCTAAGAAATCTCAAGAATCTCTTGTTTACAGACACAAAAATATATGATGGCAGCTCTTACTGAGCCTCCATTTAATAAGGAGGTGAAGACCTCCTTATATAGAGAGCCTCATGGCCACCATCATGGTACCCTAATGGGCCTAGCCCAGTTAGGGTTACCTCCACAAAACCCCCTCTGCCCAATAACATTGTATTAGTCCGTATAATAAAATAAGCCAAACATAATAAATTTAGGGTCGTAAAACCGGGTTTAGTACCATACCCCTACAAGCCCCCCAAGTCCAGTGTTGCTCCTGGCGTGCAAGCGTTTAGGTGGAGCGCTGGACTTTATAAGGTGTGTTAGGACGTGAGGCGGTTTTTTCCCTTTTCTTCGGCCTTGTCTTTATTGTCTTTGAGTTTTGGGAGGTTTTCTCCATGATGGTGACATGTTGTGGTCCTTATGATAATGATGGTGCACTAGCATGAATAAGATATAGCACGCATCATAACATTAGTGGCGCGGGGCCGGATAAAAGATAGAGTGCTCGTCTCGATAATAATGTAATGTAACTTGCGCGCGAGGCAGCTTACGAGTTATAAAAATAATTAAGCTTGCGCGTGAGGCGATTTACGAGCTATAAAATAATAAAGCTTGCGCGCGAGGCGACTTACGAGCTATAAGAATAATTAAGCTGGCGCGTGAAGCGACTTACGAGCTATAAAAAAATAAAGCTTGCGCGCGAGGCGACTTACGAGCTATAAGAATAATTAAGCTTGACCGTGAGGCGACTT
Organism: Bidens hawaiensis; assembly: GCF_021521415.1. NCBI lineage: Eukaryota > Viridiplantae > Streptophyta > Magnoliopsida > Asterales > Asteraceae > Bidens > Bidens hawaiensis. Next base: position 144,749 of record NW_027495264.1, read on the forward strand.
ACGAGCTATAAAATAATAAAGCTTGCGCGCGAGGCGACTTACGAGCTATAAGAATAATTAAGCTGGCGCGTGAGGCGACTTACGAGCTATAAAATAATAAAGCTTGCGCGCGAGGCGACTTACGAGCTATAAGAATAATTAAGCTGGCGCGTGAGGCGACTTACGAGCTATAAGAATAATTAAGCTTGCGCGCGAGGCGACTTACGAGCTATAAGAATAATTAAGCTGGCGCGTGAGGCGACTTACGAGCTATAAAATAATAAAGCTTGCGCGCGAGGCGACTTACGAGCTATAAGAATAATTAAGCTTGCGCGTGAGGCGACTTACGAGCTATAAAATAATAAAGCTTGCGCGCAAGGCGACTTACGAGCTATAAGAATAATTAAGCTGGCGCGCGAGGCGACTTACGAGCTATAAGAATAATTAAGCTGGCGCGTGAGGCGACTTACGAGCTACAAAAATAATTAAGCTGGCGCGTGAGGCGACTTACGAGCTATAAAATAATAAAGCTTGCGCGCGAGGCGACTTACGAGCTATAAGAATAATTAAGCTGGCGCGTGAGGCGACTTACGAGCTATAAAATAATAAAGCTTGCGCGCGAGGCGACTTACGAGCTATAAGAATAATTAAGCTGGCGCGTGAGGCGACTTACGAGCTATAAAATAATAAAGCTTGCGCGCGAGGCGACTTACGAGCTATAAGAATAATTAAGCTGGCGCGTGAGGCGACTTACAAGCTATAAAATAATAAAGCTTGCGCGCGAGGCGACTTACGAGCTATAAGAATAATTAAGCTGGCACGTGAGGCGACTTACAAGCTATAAAATAATAAAGCTTGCGCGCGAGGCGACTTACGAGCTATAAGAATAATTAAGCTGGCGCGTGAGGCGACTTACGAGCTATAAAATAATAAAGCTTGCGCGCGAGGCGACTTACGAGCTATAAGAATAAATAAGCTGGCGCGTGAGACGACTTACGAGCTATAAAATAATAAAGCTTGCGCGCGAGGCGACTTACGAGCTATAAGAATAATTAAGCTGGCGCGGGAGGCGACTTACGAGCTATAAGAATAATTAAGCTTGCGCGCGAGGCGACTTACGAGCTATAAGAATAATTAAGCTGGCGCGTGAGGCGACTTACGAGCTATAAGAATAATTAAGCTGGCGCGTGAGGCGACTTACGAGCTATAAAATAATAAAGCTTGCGCGCGAGGCGACTTACGAGCTATAAGAATAATTAAGCTGGCGCGTGAGGCGACTTACGAGCTATAAAATAATAAAGCTTGCGCGCGAGGCGACTTACGAGCTATAAGAATAATTAAGCTGGCGCGTGAGGCGACTTACGAGCTATAAAATAATAAAGCTTGCGCGCGAGGCGACTTACGAGCTATAAGAATAATTAAGCTGGCGCGTGAGGCGACTTACAAGCTATAAAATAATAAAGCTTGCGCGCGAGGCGACTTACGAGCTATAAGAATAATTAAGCTGGCGCGTGAGGCGACTTACGAGCTATAAAATAATAAAGCTTGCGCGCGAGGCGACTTACGAGCTATAAGAATAAATAAGCTGGCGCGTGAGACGACTTACGAGCTATAAAATAATAAATCTTGCGCGCGAGGCGACTTACGAGCTATAAGAATAATTAAGCTGGCGCGGGAGGCGACTTACGAGCTATAAGAATAATTAAGCTTGCGCGCGTGGCGACTTACGAGCTATAAGAATAATTAAGCTGGCGCGTGAGGCGACTTACGTGCTATAAGAATAATTAAGCTGGCGCGTGAGGCGACTTACGAGCTATAAAATAATAAAGCTTGCGCGCGAGGCGACTTACGAGCTATAAGAATAATTAAGCTTGCGCGTGAGGCGACTTACGAGCTATAAAATAATAAGGCTTGCGCTCAAGGCGACTTACGAGCTATAAGAATAATTAAGCTGGCGCGCGAGGCGACTTACGAGCTATAAGAATAATTAAGCTGGTGATTGTGAGGCGACTTACGAGCTATAAAAATAATTAAGCTGGCGCGTGAGGCGACTTACGAGCTATAAAATAATAAAGCTTGCGCGCGAGGCGACTTACGAGCTATAAGAATAATTAAGCTGGCGCGTGAGGCGACTTACGAGCTATAAAATAATAAAGCTTGCGCGCGAGGCGACTTACGAGCTATAAGAATAATTAAGCTGGCGCGTGAGGCGACTTACGAGCTATAAAATAATAAAGCTTGCGCGCGAGGCGACTTACGAGCTATAAGAATAATTAAGCTGGCGCGTGAGGCGACTTACAAGCTATAAAATAATAAAGCATGCGCGCGAGGCGACTTACGAGCTATAAGAATAATTAAGCTGGCACGTGAGGCGACTTACAAGCTATAAAATAATAAAGCTTGCGCGCGAGGCGACTTACGAGCTATAAGAATAATTAAGCTGGCGCGTGAGGCGACTTACGAGCTATAAAATAATAAAGCTTGCGCGCGAGGCGACTTACGAGCTATAAGAATAATTAAGCTGGCGCGTGAGGCGACTTACGAGCTATAAAATAATAAAGCTTGCGCGCGAGGCGACTTACGAGCTATAAGAATAATTAAGCTGGCGCGTGAGGCGACTTACAAGCTATAAAATAATAAAGCTTGCGCGCGAGGCGACTTACGAGCTATAAGAATAATTAAGCTGGCACGTGAGGCGACTTACAAGCTATAAAATAATAAAGCTTGCGCGCGAGGCGACTTACGAGCTATAAGAATAATTAAGCTGGCGCGTGAGGCGACTTACGAGCTATAAAATAATAAAGCTTGCGCGCGAGGCGACTTACGAGCTATAAGAATAAATAAGCTGGCGCGTGAGACGACTTACGAGTTATAAAATAATAAAGCTTGCGCGCGAGGCGACTTACGAGCTATAAGAATAATTAAGCTGGCGCGGGAGGCGACTTACGAGCTATAAGAATAATTAAGCTTGCGCGCGAGGCGACTTACGAGCTATAAGAATAATTAAGCTGGCGCGTGAGGCAACTTACGAGCTATAAGAATAATTAAGCTGGCGCGTGAGGCGACTTACGAGCTATAAAATAATAAAGCTTGCGCGCGAGGCGACTTACGAGCTATAAGAATAATTAAGCTGGCGCGTGAGGCGACTTACGAGCTATAAAATAATAAAGCTTGCGCGCGAGGCGACTTACGAGCTATAAGAATAATTAAGCTGGCGCGTGAGGCGACTTACGAGCTATAAAATAATAAAGCTTGCGCGCGAGGCGACTTACGAGCTATAAGAATAATTAAGCTGGCGCGTGAGGCGACTTACAAGCTATAAAATAATAAAGCTTGCGCGCGAGGCGACTTACGAGCTATAAGAATAATTAAGCTGGCGCGTGAGGCGACTTACGAGCTATAAAATAATAAAGCTTGCGCGCGAGGCGACTTACGAGCTATAAGAATAAATAAGCTGGCGCGTGAGACGACTTACTAGCTATAAAATAATAAAGCTTGCGCGCGAGGCGACTTACGAGCTATAAGAATAATTAAGCTGGCGCGGGAGGCGACTTACGAGCTATAAGAATAATTAAGCTTGCGCGCGTGGCGACTTACGAGCTATAAGAATAATTAAGCTGGCGCGTGAGGCGACTTACGAGCTATAAGAATAATTAAGCTGGCGCGTGAGGCGACTTACGAGCTATAAAATAATAAAGCTTGCGCGCGAGGCGACTTACGAGCTATAAGAATAATTAAGCTGGCGCATGAGGCGACTTACGAGATATAAAATAATAAAGCTTGCGCGCGAGGCGACTTACGAGCTATAAGAATAATTAAGCTGGCGCGTGAGGCGACTTACAAGCTATAAAATAATAAAGCTTGCGCGCGAGGCGACTTACGAGCTATAAGAATAATTAAGCTGGCGCGTGAGGCGACTTACGAGCTATAAAATAATAAAGCTTGCGCGCGAGGCGACTTACGAGCTATAAGAATAAATAAGCTGGCGCGTGAGACGACTTACGAGCTATAAAATAATAAAGCTTGCGCGCTAGGCGACTTACGAGCTATAAGAATAATTAAGCTGGCGCGGGAGGCGACTTACGAGCTATAAGAGTAATTAAGCTTGCGCGCGAGGCGACTTACGAGCTATAAGAATAATTAAGCTGGCGCGTGAGGCGACTTACGAGCTATAAGAATAATTAAGCTGGCGCGTGAGGCGACTTACGAGCTATAAAATAATAAAGCTTGCGCGCGAGGCGACTTACGAGCTATAAGAATAATTAAGCTGGCGCGTGAGGCGACTTACGAGCTATAAAATAATAAAGCTTGAGCGCGATGCGACTTACGAGCTATAAGAATAATTAAGCTGGCGCGTGAGGCGACTTACGAGCTATAAAATAATAAAGCTTGCGCGCGAGGCGACTTACGAGCTATAAGAATAATTAAGCTGGCGCGTGAGGCGACTTACAAGCTATAAAATAATAAAGCTTGCGCTTGAGGCGACTTACGAGCTATAAGAATAATTAAGCTGGCGCGTGAGGCGACTTACGAGCTATAAGAATAATTAAGCTGGCGCGTAGCCATGTGGGATATTATTAGGCTCCCGGCCTTTAAGTTTGGCGCGTGGCCATATGGGTTTATAAGGATTCCCAACCTTTGAATATGGCGTGTAGCCGTATGGGTTTGGGGATTCCCAACCTTTTGGTTTGGCGCGCGGCCTATGGGTTTATGAGGATTCCCAACCTTTAAGTTTGGCGCGTGGCCTATGGGTTTATGAGGATTCCAAACCTTTAAGTTTGGCGCGTATGTGATAAGCGCCATGCGCAGATGTTTCACGCGCGGATGTGATATGCGTGAGCATATGTGTGAGCATACGTGATGCGTGAGCATATGCGTGAGCATACGTGATGCGTGAGCATGTGCGTGAGCATACGTGATGCGTGAGCATATGCGTGACCATACGTGATGCGTGAGCATATGCGTGAGCATACGTGTAGGTTTTGGCTTTGTGTCTTCATGACATCCTGATTTTAAGCCTCGTCTATATTTTGTGGGTTGACCCGCCTCGCTCGATGTAGGGCGGGTGCATACCCTCTTCAAGCCCCCCAGTCTAATGTGTCTTGTCTCGCGCGAGCGAGATAAGATAGATATTAGACAAGTTTGCTTTTTCAATAGGGCCTGTTTTTTCTTTTTCTTTTCTTGCACGCGCGTTGCGCGTGATTCCATCCCTCTGGTGAAAACGAATCGTCAATGCACGTGGTTGGTTGGTGTTGGATCGCGGTGGTGCGGTGCTCGGCGCTAGCGCGCATGAGTGACGGCGCGCTGCTGCTTCATGGCGATGTATTGAATCGTGGTGGCGCATGCGTGGTGGCGATGTATTGAATCGCGGCGGCGCATGCGTGATGGCGGTACATCGAACCATGGTGGCGCATGCACGATGGCGCGCGCGTGTGCTTGTTGAATATAAGGTATGCTTACACGTTGAAATTTGAACAAGGTTGTAAGGAATTTATTAAGTACTCCTTAATAGTTGTCATATTTCAGGCTATTTTGCGATATTTTGAATATGCTGACACGTGTCTTGGCATTTCGTTATTCCTCTTTTGCGCGACGTTATCGTGCATTTATTACAGGGAATTATGAATGAGTTCTTTAGCCTTTGCGCGTCTATATTTGGCGCATCCATTATAATCCCATGTGCGGCCCCGACCTGAAACCTCAACAACTGTGTTTTGGCATGTGCTTTGCCTTAGTTGTGCTTAGGTATGTTATGGTCGAGCCGCGCAATACGCGGGATGGATGCTATGAGTAATTTGAGCTAAGGCTCATATTATTGGGCTAAGGCCCTGACGTTTTAGAGTCAAAACTCGTCAACGCGTTTGAGCTTGAAGCTCGCGCATGTATATTTTACTTCGTTTTATTTTTAGTTTGATGTCAATATAATGTTGTCATATTGCTCAAATTAATAAAAGAAAGTGTGAAACATGTATGCAAAGATCAAAATCAGGCTTGCACATGCATGGCGGCGGAGTCGTGACTCGCGGGCGAGCATGCATGGTGGCGAAGCTTGCTCCTTGGCAGTGCGCATGCATGGCGGCGGAGCGGTGACTTGCGGGCGCGCATGTATGGCGGCGAGTCTTTTGCGCAAAACCCACATGGTGGTTTCCGCGGAGTGAGAATTCGCTGGCGCGCGTGCATGGCGGCGGGAGTCTCCGTAATCTAGATTGTAATTTTAAACCTAAAATCCAGGTCTGTAATCCAGATCTAGATCTGTAAATCAGATCTAGATAGATCTGAAGCTCGGAGCGGAGATAATTTAAAACCATCACAGATCTGGAGGTTTGATCATCCGAATCAGGTAGTTTCTTTTTTGGATCTACAAATCCTTTTCAGCTTCATTTTTGCACAGATCTGGAAGCCTCTTTTAGATCTATGGATCTTTTTGAGCTTTAATAGAACAAGTCTTGAAGCCTCTTTCTGTAAACTTCCAGATCTGGGTTTTTCTTGGGAGAGATCTGAGGACCGAGACGAAAATCGAAGGGTAGTTCGTTGCCGTCCCACGGATGGCGCCAATGTCGAAGCATGAAATGAATCTGACCTGATCCATGACGATGTTTCCACGGATTTCGAGATGAACGAACCACGCCTTTATCTTCTTCTCCGGTTGCTTGAGATCTGCAATGGCTTTTTGGGGGTGTGGAGGTGACTGCTAAGAAATCTCAAGAATCTCTTGTTTACAGACACAAAAATATATGATGGCAGCTCTTACTGAGCCTCCATTTAATAAGGAGGTGAAGACCTCCTTATATAGAGAGCCTCATGGCCACCATCATGGTACCCTAATGGGCCTAGCCCAGTTAGGGTTACCTCCACAAAACCCCCTCAGCCCAATAACATTGTATTAGTCCGTATAATAAAATAAGCCAAACATAATAAATTTAGGGTCGTAAAACCGGGTTTAGTACCATACCCCTACATTATTATTTGTGTGGCTATAATCATTTGTGTGGTTGAGTGCTTGAATATGAAGATGAGGATGAATTTGGTTGAGGATGATGATGAAGATCTGTAGATGGCTATAATGATTATTATTCTTCTTATTCTCATAGTTTTCTCAATATAAAAAGGAGAGAAAAAATAAAAGAAAAAAACAAATAATAATGAAATTACATAAATACCCCGGATTTAACGGATGAAAATTGACGGGGTTAAAAAAGGTACTAAAAATCAAGGTTTTTTGAAACTGAGGTAGTCATTTGCACAAAATAAAGAATAGGTACTAAAGTTGCGTAGTTAGCCAAACCACAGATACTAAAACAGCACTTAACTCTTTCAAATAAATAAATTTAATGTTTGATTTTATGCTATTATAAGAAAAATTCTGGTATAAAATTTGTTTACGCTTTAAAAATGAAGAAAAATTGAGAAAGGTAAAAAAAAGTATACTTATTTAGTTGCAACTCACAAACACCCAAAATGATTTCAAAAATTCGTTTATTTATCAAGACATAAACATGTAACTCTTAGAAAAACAAACTCATATCGAATTATTTAGGGATATTGGTTTTTAATACTCCTAACTTTCACTCTCTAGTAGATAACACCCTCAACTAAGGATTTTTCACTTGCCACTCCGAACTTGTAACTTGTTTTCTTCTATCACTCCTGAACTTAATAAACCCTAACTTAGTTTTTTTATGACATGGCATGTTTTTACTAATGTGGCATGTGATGTGGCAGATCACTTTATTAAAGTAATTCCTAATCATTATTCTTTAAGCGCTTTTTACTTTTATTCTTTAGTTCAGGCTTCATATCAAGGATATCGTCACTAGCATCAATATCGTCACTAGTGTGATATCTGCCCCGATCCGACCCGACCCAGGTACCCGTTTCTCCGATCCGATCTCTTTCTTTTATGATTTAATATTTATTTATACTTATACTTTACTTTTAATAATAATAATATATTTTCCTTCCCGCCTCTTTCTCTCTTTTTTTTTTCCGCCGTCCCGTCCCTCTTCTTCTCTCTTTCCGCCTTCTTTTCCCTCTTGTCGCCGTCCCGCCCTTAAGCCTTGAACCCCTAACTGTCCTTTGTTCCTTCCCGCCTAAGGTTGTCTGCGCAGCTCCACGCGCCAGACTCCTTACAAGGAAGCCTGCGTAAAGACCACCTGTTACTGCGATACGCGAGACGAACTGTCCCCGCAGCGCGCTAAGGATTTTAGTTCTTCCCGCGGCGCGCTATGGATACCGTTCTTCCCGCAACGCGCTAAGGAATATAGTTCTTCTCGCGACGCGCTTAGAATTGAAGTTCTTCCCGCGGCGCGCATAGAAATGTAGTTCTTCCCGCGACGCGTTAAGGTTGGGTCTGTCTGCCTTCGCGCTCGCGCACTCTTGACCTTCTGTGTCTGCCTTCGCGCTCAAGCTTTCTCGCGCTATGTCTTGAGTCTTTTCTTCTGTTTAATCCAGCCGTTTACTTTTGTGTTGTCTTATCTTCTGTGCTGTTGACCTGACCTATCTTATGTCTGAAAAGCCACTTTTGGCGCAGCATGCGCACCAACCCCATTGGTTGACGGAAAAAGTGACTGACATTATCTTTTGAGATCTGCTTTTCCCATGCTTGACCAGTACCTTTATCTGACCCGCCCATGCCTGTTTACTGTTACCTGTCAGCTTTTCCTTTGCCCCCTACAGCTGCCATATCTTTTGATATCTTTTGCTTTTGGAATCTTTTACTTTTTGGAGATCTTTTCCCCTTTTCTAGGGATCGTGTTCCCTAGGGTTTCCCTATAAATAATAATGTTAATTTCCTAACACTACACACACAAAGCACTTAAACTCTCATGTTCTCTCTTACTCCTTGCCGTTGTTCTTCCTCTGCCGTCTCCTCTCTCTTTGCCTTCGTCTTCTATCCTGTTCTGCCCTGCTTTTCCGGTAATATATATATTATATATAATAATTTACTTATTAATTATGCTAACTTATAATCAAGACTTAAATCAAATCATTAAAACAATAATCCTATTTATAGGTTAACTTGTGCTTGTTTAAAGTTGGTTCTTGCTTTATCTTACACCGCATCGTTTATCAAGTGAGTAATCTCGTACCTAATCCCTTTTTATTTTAATGTTTTGGGATGTTCATGTGTTCGTACAAACTTAGAGTCTTAAACTGTTTATGAACTTTAGTCGCGCAGTATCCCATGTGTTGAGGACGTAGACTTGGCTGTTTATTTGTATGTGTGGATCATTAACCGTCTTGTCGGTCTATTCCGCAGTTCTCATGGTACCATTAGATGAACACGGGAGAACTATCGTTTATGATTTTCTCTTTTGTTTACACTTGCACAGTCTTTCTTGTTTGTGAGCTCAATTGTGAGCACTGGCAGTCTATGAGTATGAATCTTAGAGTTGGTCCCGATCGGATTACACCCTTGTTGAAAACCAGACATACACATGTTGTGCGCAGATTTATTGTTATCTATGTATTGTATTAAACTTGATTTCTCACCAACACGCAAGTGTTTGACGTTTATTTTAACACATGTTCAGGTTTGCTGTAGCTACATTTGGAGCTTGTGGACACGTAGGACGTTTTTACTTTTGGACCTAGATTAAAATGTATCAAGACAAGTTATTGTTGTTCGAATATTTTGCCTTATAATATATTGATTTATGTTGATTTATGTTATCTTGTGTTTACGTTGCGCGTGCGTGAATGAATATATTTATTAAATATTGACACCCAATAGTGTCACGAGTAATGAAACAATATGTGGCGCCCCGATGTATAATCCGCCTTTGGTCGGGGTGTTACAGATTGGTATCAGAGCTCGTTGACTTTAGGATAGGTGGTTAGACGTAACGGCCTAGAATACCTAAGAGTCCCTTCACGCGCATGAGAGAAATCTCATGTTTGCTCGCTTATTGTTAATTACTCGTTATTTATAAATATGCTTGCGCAGACGCAGCGTATGGTTTTATGTTTTATTTCGCGATATTTCGATTTTTGCTGAATTTCGATTTTTATTGATTTTACTTACATATTCGTTTGTTGGGATTGAAAATCCGAAAAGTCATGGTGATACATGAATAGTTGATTTTCAAATTCCATTTACGATTATGTTCTGAGGTTGGAGACTTGAAAGTCATGGTGATACATGAATTGTCAACCTCCAATACTCATTTTCTTGTATATTTTATAGAGGATTGAAAAGTCATGGTGATACATGAATCGTCAATCTCCAATACTCGTTTACTAGTCATTTTAAATTGAGAATTCGGAAAGTCATGGTGATACATGAATTGTCGATTCTCGATTCGAATTTGTTATCTGTATTAAGTTTGCATTCAAATTCATGTTTTACTTTAACTGTTGATGGTATCTAACCCCGCGAAACCAAGCTTTATAAGATTATACTTTGCGCCAAGACATTAACCAAAATTAAAACTTTTATAGAATGCCTCCGCTATCTCGCCGATTTCAGAGAAGAGAAGCCTCGCGCAGGCGTAGACAGCAACGTTCCCAGGAAATGGCCGCCGCGATAGCCCAAGCTTTGAGCCAAAACAATACCTCCGGTTATAACATTAAGTCCTTTAACGCGGGTAACCCTCCAAAGTTCACAGGTCTTGAAGAAGCCACCGTGATGCTCCAGTGGCTTGAGAAAATAGAAAACACCTTCCTCCACACCCAATGCCCCTCAGACAGACGAACCCTATATGCCTCCAGTGTCCTGGAAGCAAGGGCGCTTACATGGTGGAATGGAGTAGCTCATGCGCGTGGCGCAGAAGCTGCTTCTAGCATGACATGGGAGGAATTCAAGGAAATTCTGACGCGAGAATTCTGTCCTCCCAACGAAGTAAAGCGCCTGGAGGAGGAATTTTGGAATCTTAAGCAATAGAGCGGTGAAGCGCGCGAGTACGCGACGCGCTTCCATGAACTAAGCCTGCTTGTCCCTCACCTTGTTACCCCTTCCCGCCGAGCCATAGAGAAATTCCTTGGGGGTCTCCCCATGGAAATTCAAGATTCTGTATGGGCCAGAAACCCAGCAACCCTCTCTGACGCCATCGAGTTGGCCGCTGTGCTCAGCGACAACCATGTCAGAGCAGGAACTCTGTTCCTGCGAGGAGCTGAGAAGACCAAACCCACCAAGACTGTCCCTGAACCCGCAGAAACCAAACCAGAACCCTCAAACCATAACCAGAAACGTAGGCGCAGACAAGTCTACGCGCTTACCAGCCCGCCCATAGTCCAGCAACCCGCCTACCAACCTCTAGTATACGCCCCTCAACCCCTGTCAGCCTACCCAACTCCCCCTGTAGTCCACAACTATGCCCTAACCAATCCCGCACTCCCTGCCCCGCCAACTAAGAAACCCTACACAGGAAACCACCCCTTTTGCCCAACCTGTAGACTCCACCACCCACCTCAAGTCCCATGTCGACTTTGTAACCGATGTGGCCGCGCTGGTCACCTTGCAGAAAACTGTAGAGTCCTTCCCGCCAATCCAATTGCGCCAACACCACCAGTCTACCCGCAGAACCCACAACCAACCTACCAAAACCCACGACCCAGATCGTGCTTCAACTGCGGTGATCCCAGTCATTTCCGGAACGCATGCCCGAGGCTACAAGTTCAGATTACACAAGCGAATCCGGTGAACCAAATCTCGAACCAAGTGACGCGCGGACGAGCTTTTAACATAACCGCGCACCAAGCGCAAGCGAATAATGACGTAGTTAATGGTACATTTTTGCTTAACGGACATTATGCTTCCGTACTTTTTGATACTGGCGCCGATAGAAGTTTTATTTCTCGCGCGTTTGAGCAGAAGCTTGCGCGACCGCGCAACGATTTAAAAGAAAATTTTTCAGTTGAATTGGCTAATGGCGAAACTGTTTTAATTAACTCAGTGATTAAAAATTGCACGCTTAACCTTAACGAAAACGATTTTCTGATCGACCTCATCCCCATGCCTCTTGGAAGCTTTGATGTTATTATTGGTATGGACTGGCTCTCGAAGAATCGCGCCGAAGTTATTTGCGCCAAGAAGTTGATTCGCATTCCTCGAGAAAATGGTGATCTTCATATCTACGGCGAGAAACCCTCCCGCGGTCTTAAACTTATGTCTTGCGCCGAAGCCCGAAGGCTCATGCGGAAAAGGTGTATTGCATTCTTAGACCATGTGGTTAAACCTGCTGAAGAAAAGAAGCTTCGCGATATCCCTATTGTGCGTGATTTCCCTGAAGTTTTTCCTGATGATCTTCCTGGTATCCCTCCCGCTCGTGAAGTCGAGTTCCGTATTGATCTTGTCCCTGGTGCTTCCCCCGTAGCTAAATCTCCTTACCGTCTTGCGCCCGCTGAGATGCAAGAATTGGCAAGCCAACTTCAAGAGTTGACCGCTAAAGGATTCATTCGCCCTAGCTCTTCGCCCTGGGGTGCTCCGGTGTTGTTCGTTAAAAAGAAAGATGGTTCGTTTCGCATGTGTATTGATTACCGCGAGTTGAACAAGCTCACCATTAAGAACCGGTATCCCTTACCGCGTATTGACGACCTCTTTGATCAACTCCAAGGTGCCTCTTGTTTCTCCAAGATTGATCTCCGCTCTGGCTATCACCAGTTGCGCATCCGCGATGAAGATGTTCCGAAGACTGCTTTTCGAACTCGTTATGGCCATTTTGAATTCTTGGTCATGTCCTTCGGTTTAACCAACGCACCCGCCGTTTTCATGGATCTAATGAATCGGGTGTGTAGGCATTTCTTGGATAAATTCGTGATTGTGTTTATCGATGACGTTCTGATTTATTCTAAGACCAAGGCCGAGCATGACCAACATCTTCGATTGGTATTGCAAAAGCTTCGAACCGAGCAGCTCTTTGCCAAGCTCTCCAAGTGTGAATTCTGGTCTGATGAAGTACAGTTTCTTGGCCATGTTGTAAACAAGATGGGTATTCATGTCGACCCATCCAAAATTGAAGCAATCAAGAACTGGATTACGCCGACCACTCCTACCGAGATCCGTTCCTTTCTGGGCTTAGCTGGTTATTACCGGCGCTTCATTTCGAACTTCTCGAAGATCGCATTGCCTTTAACAGCTCTAACGCACAAAGGTAAACCGTATATTTGGGGCTCGAAACAAGAAGAAGCCTTTCTGACGCTCAAGCGTTTGTTGTGTGAAGCTCCTGTTCTTGCGCTACCTGAGGGTAATGATGATTTTGTCGTGTATTGCGATGCATCCAACCAAGGTCTCGGTTGTGTTCTTATGCAACGAGGCAAGGTTATCGCTTACGCATCAAGGCAACTCAAGGTTCACGAGAAGAATTATACAACTCACGACCTCGAACTAGGCGCAGTTGTTTTTGCCTTGAAGATCTGGAGACACTACCTTTATGGTACTAAGTGTATCCTCTACACTGACCATAAAAGCCTTCAGCATATCTTTGATCAGAAGGAACTTAACATGAGGCAACGCCGATGGAACGAACTCATCAGCGATTACGATTGTGAGATCCGGTATCATCCTGGTAAGGCTAATGTGGTAGCCGATGCGCTCAGCCGCAAACCCTGCCAGCTTAACTGTATCTTGCCGCGCACGCAGCTTCACTTCGCGCCGATCCAAAGCAACCTTGAATCGTGCATTCGTGACGCGCAGCGCGCATCCATCAGTAATGATAACCTTCGCGCCGAGTTAGCGTGTGGCGCGGAAGCGCACTTTGTCCCTAATCTGAGTGGAATTCTCTGCTATCTCAATCGCATCTGGATTCCCTTTGATGAGAATCTTCGCGCTGATATCCTGAGTGAAGCGCATAAATCTCGGTATTCTATTCATCCCGGCGCTGATAAGATGTACAAGGATTTGCGCATTACTTATTGGTGGCCCGGTATGAAAAAGGATATTGCTGTGTTCGTAGCTAAATGCCTGACTTGTTCTAAGGTAAAAGCTGAACACCAACGCCCATCTGGTTTGCTCGAACAACCAGAAATTCCTACGTGGAAATGGGAAGGTATAGCGATGGATTTCATTACCAAGTTACCTTTGACAGCAAGCAAACATGATAGCATTTGGGTAATAGTGGATCGTTTGACTAAGTCTGCTCACTTTCTGCCCATTCGTGAAAACTACCGTGTTGAGCAACTCGCGCAGCTTTATGTCAAGGAGATTGTTTGCCGTCATGGAACTCCTTTGAGCATCATATCCGATCGCGATGGCCGTTTTATATCTCGCTTTTGGAAATCTCTCCAATCTGCGCTAGGAACTCGCTTGGACATGAGTACTGCATATCATCCTCAGACTGACGGACAGTCTGAGCGAACTATTCAAACTCTTGAGGATATGCTCCGATCTTGTGTTCTTGATTTTGGAGGTAATTGGGATTCACACCTACCTCTGGTCGAGTTCTCTTATAATAACAGCTATCATTCCAGTATTGGTATGGCCCCATTTGAAGCACTTTACGGTCGTAAGTGCCGCTCCCCGATTTGTTGGAGCGAAGTGGGTGAAGCTCAAATCACAGGACCCGAACTTGTTCAAGAGACAACCGATAAAATCGCCAAGATCCGTGATCATCTGCTGACTGCCAGAAGCCGACAGAAGAGTTACGCAGATCGTAGGCGAAAGCCTCTCGAATTTCAAGTTGGTGATCTTGTTCTCCTCAAAGTGTCGCCCTGGAAGGGTGTTGTCCGCTTTGGGAAGAAAGGTAAGCTTGCTCCTCGATATGTTGGACCATTTAAGATTCTCGCGCGTATAGGAAAAGTTGCCTACAGACTTGACCTGCCGCCCGCGCTCAGTAATGTGCATCCAACGTTCCATGTATCCAATCTCAAGAAGTGTTTAGCTGACGAGAACCTTCACATTCCACTTGATGAAGTTCAAGTTGATGAATCTATGCATTTCGTTGAGAAGCCTGTTGAGATTATGGATCGCGAGGTTAAGCAAACCAAGCGCAGTCGCATCCCTATCGTGAAAGTTCGCTGGGAGTCCAAGCGCGGAGCCGAGTTTACATGGGAAAGGGAAGATCAAATGAAGATCAAGTACCCGCACCTGTTCTCTGCGCAACCTACTTCGAGATAAATTTCGGGACGAAATTTCTTAAAGTAGGGGAGACTGTGACATCTGCCCCGATCCGACCCGACCCAGGTACCCGTTTCTCCGATCCGATCTCTTTCTTTTATGATTTAATATTTATTTATACTTATACTTTACTTTTAATAATAATAATATATTTTCCTTCCCGCCTCTTTCTCTCTTTTTTTTTCCGCCGTCCCGTCCCTCTTCTTCTCTCTTTCCGCCTTCTTTTCCCTCTTGTCGCCGTCCCGCCCTTAAGCCTTGAACCCCTAACTGTCCTTTGTTCCTTCCCGCCTAAGGTTGTCTGCGCAGCTCCACGCGCCAGACTCCTTACAAGGAAGCCTGCGTAAAGACCACCTGTTACTGCGATACGCGAGACGAACTGTCCCCGCAGCGCGCTAAGGATTTTAGTTCTTCCCGCGGCGCGCTATGGATACCGTTCTTCCCGCAACGCGCTAAGGAATATAGTTCTTCTCGCGACGCGCTTAGAATTGAAGTTCTTCCCGCGGCGCGCATAGAAATGTAGTTCTTCCCGCGACGCGTTAAGGTTGGTTCTGTCTGCCTTCGCGCTCGCGCACTCTTGACCTTCTGTGTCTGCCTTCGCGCTCAAGCTTTCTCGCGCTATGTCTTGAGTCTTTTCTTCTGTTTAATCCAGCCGTTTACTTTTGTGTTGTCTTATCTTCTGTGCTGTTGACCTGACCTATCTTATGTCTGAAAAGCCACTTTTGGCGCAGCATGCGCACCAACCCCATTGGTTGACGGAAAAAGTGACTGACATTATCTTTTGAGATCTGCTTTTCCCATGCTTGACCAGTACCTTTATCTGACCCGCCCATGCCTGTTTACTGTTACCTGTCAGCTTTTCCTTTGCCCCCTACAGCTGCCATATCTTTTGATATCTTTTGCTTTTGGAATCTTTTACTTTTTGGAGATCTTTTCCCCTTTTCTAGGGATCGTGTTCCCTAGGGTTTCCCTATAAATAATAATGTTAATTTCCTAACACTACACACACAAAGCACTTAAACTCTCCTGTTCTCTCTTACTCCTTGCCGTTGTTCTTCCTCTGCCGTCTCCTCTCTCTTTGCCTTCGTCTTC
The DNA here is from genome assembly GCF_021521415.1 of Bidens hawaiensis. NCBI lineage: Eukaryota > Viridiplantae > Streptophyta > Magnoliopsida > Asterales > Asteraceae > Bidens > Bidens hawaiensis. The sequence goes on from NW_027495264.1 coordinate 160,869, forward strand.
TATCCTGTTCTGCCCTGCTTTTCCGGTAATATATATATTATATATAATAATTTACTTATTAATTATGCTAACTTATAATCAAGACTTAAATCAAATCATTAAAACAATAATCCTATTTATAGGTTAACTTGTGCTTGTTTAAAGTTGGTTCTTGCTTTATCTTACACCGCATCGTTTATCAAGTGAGTAATCTCGTACCTAATCCCTTTTTATTTTAATGTTTTGGGATGTTCATGTGTTCGTACAAACTTAGAGTCTTAAACTGTTTATGAACTTTAGTCGCGCAGTATCCCATGTGTTGAGGACGTAGACTTGGCTGTTTATTTGTATGTGTGGATCATTAACCGTCTTGTCGGTCTATTCCGCAGTTCTCATGGTACCATTAGATGAACACGGGAGAACTATCGTTTATGATTTTCTCTTTTGTTTACACTTGCACAGTCTTTCTTGTTTGTGAGCTCAATTGTGAGCACTGGCAGTCTATGAGTATGAATCTTAGAGTTGGTCCCGATCGGATTACACCCTTGTTGAAAACCAGACATACACATGTTGTGCGCAGATTTATTGTTATCTATGTATTGTATTAAACTTGATTTCTCACCAACACGCAAGTGTTTGACGTTTATTTTAACACATGTTCAGGTTTGCTGTAGCTACATTTGGAGCTTGTGGACACGTAGGACGTTTTTACTTTTGGACCTAGATTAAAATGTATCAAGACAAGTTATTGTTGTTCGAATATTTTGCCTTATAATATATTGATTTATGTTGATTTATGTTATCTTGTGTTTACGTTGCGCGTGCGTGAATGAATATATTTATTAAATATTGACACCCAATAGTGTCACGAGTAATGAAACAATATGTGGCGCCCCGATGTATAATCCGCCTTTGGTCGGGGTGTTACAACTAGCATCAATATCGTCAGAACCTTGAAACTTTTTATCCAGGAACTTGTTCAGAAATACCGTAATGAAAGGAAGATATGAGTTTTTCGCTAGGTATTTGATCAAATAAGATCGTCCAGTTCCTATAGAACCTATCACTAAAATACCCCTAGAGAAAGATAATGCCAAGCAGAGCGAAAAGGGTTTTTCATGAGATGGTAAATGAAAACTATTAGCCCCACACGAAGTTTGTGAATAAGTGATTATCTGATAATGAGCAAGGAATATAACCATTGGATTGGCAAATCACTTGAACCACCACCACACCATTGGCCACCACGACACCACTACACCATTGTCCACCACGACTAGCCACTGCATCTACTCCAACCACCTCCATTGCCACCACCCACCTCTACTTCACATAACAAGATCATCGGATCTAGAAAACTCCATCTTCACCACACCAAACGGCCTCCTCACGCCTCGCCACAACCGCTCCGCCGTTCACGACTCAATTTCCGGCCAAAAGAACCCTCAAATTTGGTTCAAATCCAGTGAAACACACTTCCCCGGTATACAAGAACACCACAAAAAATGGCGGATAAGGTTTTGATGGCGAATCAAAATCTAAAATCTGGTTCCGGTCTTGCGGTGGTTGTTGTCAATTTTATAGAGGGAGAAAAAGATGAAGGTGGTTGTTTACTGGTTGTGGTGGGGTTTCAGTTGACCGGAAAAATGGCGGTGGTGGTTCAGACACAGTTTTGTTTGGGTCCAAAAGTTTTTGATTCGATCAAGGGACTAGATGGCCACAAGTGTATGTTCTTGGCGTTGGAAGTAAGAGAAGACGGCGAACGGAAATCTTGTCGAAGAAGACGACAGGAGATGGTGGTGGCCGGCCATAGGTGGTGGTATATATATGGAATTAGTTTCTTTTTAAAGATGTAATTAATTTTCACATAAGCATGCCACGTGTGTTAAAAAGCCATGTCGGCAAGAAAACTAACGGAGTTAGGGTCCCTTAAGGTCGAATGTGCCAGAAATAAATGTGGTCAAAGTTGAGAGTGGTGGGTACCAAAGTGAAAGTTGAGAGTGTTAGCATCCAACGGGTGAAATTTGAGAGTATTAAAAACCAATATCCCAATTATTTAATATTGCTAGTTAAAAACCATCTGATAGGAAAAGTTCCTTAAACACTAAATTTGATTGCAGGTGGATGCAAGTGGGATTGTTGGAATTTTGCATAGATGTTTCTCTTATAGCGGTATGAATTTTCATTTTATTTATAAGCCAAACTTTTAAAGTTGCTTAGTGTTCCTCGGATTCACTTTATTTATAAACCAATATTTGTATCATTGTATGTGGTTTAAAATTCAGGTATTTTTTCATATTTATATTATTTTGGTGTGGAAGGTATTTTTTTTTTCTTTTTTCCACATTTATTAGCATTATAACCCATATCTATCTATATTTATGTTTATCTATACTATATATAATGGATGAGTAAAAAACCTTTTAAATTTTAAGAGATATAATCACTATTGCATAATAAATGCAAGCAATTTTAAAAATCTAGGGGTAATATAGTTTTTGCACTATGATTATGTACGGTTAAAATTTTAACGATTTAGTTTGAAAAATACTTACAAGTAATGATCCTTAAACTTAAGGGTAAGTTTTGTTAACTTATTAAACAGTTACACATTTACTCCCTTATTTTAAACCAACTACCCCACAAAGTTTTAACGACCATCACTTTTTTACATGTTGATACTTTTTTAAAAAAAAATACATCATAAAAACGAGCATTTTATTCTCTTTAATTTGAGAATGACATTGCTATACTTCTTAAAATCTTAAATCAACATGTTATTTGACAACTAATTAGGACCGCAACGGGTCGGGTGGGGTTGGGTCATGTGTTAGACCGAGTTACATGTTCACCGTCAATGGTTACTCGCATACTATAGTCGGGCTACATATGTGCTATAGTGAGGTCATTGTTTACGCATTCGATGTTATGTTTGCTCGTGTACCACGTTGCATCGCGCGGGTATGCAACTAGTATGTTCTAGTATTCAATTAAGAACAATAGTTGGTTTTGGGTCAATGCATGATTTAAAGGTTTTATGCCATTTTTTAACAAATTATCACATCATCTTTGTTTATTACCGGATTTTAAATGCTCACAATGTAGGATGGAATAATATACCTAACTTAACAAACACCTTGATACAAATTACAAAAGTTATATATACAACATGAAAATAAGATATTATTCTTATTCATTTTTGTTGTCTTTGCAAAACATACTTATAAGTTTCTTAGATACCTGTAAACCATATAAATAATTAATTTGAATCGAATAAGTAGGTACTAAGTCAATTATTTTTTCTTCTACAGTTTTACTATATGTGGATACATAGTTTTACAGCTCTTCAAGTTATCACCCGAGGAATCTTCAAAAGATCCTATTTATTTTGTATTGGTGAGACATCAAAAAAGGTAAGAACAAAGTTCATATATAGCTTCTCCTAGGCCAAATTCTTTGTAGATGTTATATTTGTAATTTTGTTAGGGATGCTATTGGTCACACGTGGCGAGTTTCTCTTGTTACAACAAGAACAATCTATATTTTACTTGGCTGCTTGATGCTGGGATCATTAGTTTTTGTCTTTATCATAGATGGATCTCCATTTCGTGCAGAAGTATTCTCACCGTATGTACATGAATTTCCTTCTTGTATTATCTATTTTGCATTTCCTTTTTTAAGTAATATGAAACTTCAAATAATTTTCACAGGTGCATAGTACCATTGCTAACGGACTTCCTAATCATGCGTGTCGTGGTTTTCTCGGTATTTATTTATTATTTATTTATATTTATATATATGTATGTACTTATTTATACTTACCACTATAACAACAATATTGCACATATAATTATTGTTTTCAGGTGTGGATAGCATATAAGGAATCAAGTTGGATAAATGCTTTTGCTTGGATTCTTTTAATCATATGTTTCGGGAGGTAACATACTTTATTTAAGGAGTTTTACATTTACCTTTGATTTATCGTAACGTGATTTGTGAACTTGCATATATGCAATGGCGTAATAGATATGTTGTTGATATTTATTGTGTTTTTTACAGTATGGCTTTGTGTGCATACATAGTGCGAGAGTTGTTCTACCTCTCACCTAGACAACCTGTTTTTCTTATATTATTCAACAAAAGTGGCAGGTAATTAAGTCCAACACAGAAGTTGAATTTTGGTTCGATTTTTAACTTTCATGTTAAATGTTGGTAAAATCTTACTACGTTTCTTATAAATTTTGTAGGGAATTAATGTTGACCGATCCTTTACTAATGGAGAATGACAATGTGTAAGTAGGATTTGCAACATTACTTTTCAAGAAATGATGGGTTAATCTTAATAAGTGTTATCGTTGTTTTGCGTATTGATTATCCATAGACACTAATATCACAAATGTACTGGTATTGCTACTTTCTTTTTGTCGTACGGGAGAAATTTATAATTTTTGTCTATATGGTTTTGCCAAATATATGGGTTTATCTCATAGGGCTTTTTAGCAACGTATGCACATTAATTACTTAACCAATATGATGCGTGAATGGTTAAGAAACTCTGTGTTAGTACTGAGTACACAGATGTGGTGATGATTGGTGGTGGACCGATGGTTGGTCGAGAAGGCTGTGCATGAGTGGGAGACCAAGGATTATGAACATATGTGAAATGATAAGGGGGTAAAATTTATATTCATCATCATTTTGAAACTTAATGGGTAAGAAGTTTGTTGACCAGTTCGAAAGTGTAATTCTGATGAACCAAACACATTTAGTGATTACTGATTCAAAGGCAACATATTAATAGAATCATTAAAAAGCTACCAAACATCCGCTAAAACTATTAGACCTTCTGCCTATGTGTCACACCCCAATTCAACTAGGTCGAAACGTGGCTGTTTGATACCAACTTAAATAGCTGAAACATTAATAAATTATACAACCTGAGTTCTACATCAACATATGATCACAACGACACAAAAATTTGGTTGGTATTGTGTAATTTAAGATTTATTAATACTTTTTTACTAATTTATTTTTCGGGTTTAGTGTCAGTATTGTAACGAACTTAACCAATACCGACCAAATTCGTGTCGTTCTGATCATATGTTATACGAGTGTCGATACTGTTTTAGGCGTTACGGGATTATTTTGTGGGCGTTACCAAATTCATGTCGTTGTGATAATATGTTGTACGGGTGTCACTACCGATCAAATTCGTGTGGTCGGGCCGCCACAATGTGACGGGTTTTGTCACCTACTTTTTATCAATATTCATGAGTATAAAGCGCAATTTTAAAAGTATAAAGAATAAAACTGAGATTTTCAATACGTTAAAGCATCTATGCACACAAGTTGTAGAACACCAAACGTAAATTAAATTAATAAAGCTAATCTTCAAAATTTATGTTTCCAGTTTCTTTTGATGATAAAGCCATACAAATATTTAAAGAAAAAAAAAACTCTTAAATTTAGAAAAAATCATAACAAGTAATTTTTAATAAACTTGTCATATAAAAAAGTAAAAAGACAATTTTGTAAATATGAAACTGAGATTATAAATACGTTTAAAACTCGTCCCATACAAGTTGTATAACGCTTAACACCAAACGTAAATTATATGTATGTTCTCTTTTTGTTAATTTAAAAGTTTTTTCTTTTGTTATAAATAGGATAAAGATCAAATACAAATAAAAAATCTGTGCTAAACATGCAAAGTGAACAATCTCTCTTCTTCTCCAACAACACTAATCACCAACCACTGACATCATCTCCATCTTCTTCATCATCCACCACCAAACCATCGGACTCCGATCACTCCACCGCCAATAGGGGTGTAAACGAGCCGAGCCGAGCCCGAGCTTTACACTACTCGAGCTCGGCTCGAATGATATAACTTGGGCTCGAGCTCGAGCTCGGGCTCGTTCAAGCCTATTTTAATAGGATCGAGCTCGGCTCGAACGGCTTTGTATAAAGATCGAGCTCGGCTCGAATAAGCTCGACTTCGTTTCAGGCTGTACCCAAGCAAAAGCTCATGTTGGGCTGGACTCAACAGATTGCAAAAAACATGTTTCCAAGTAACATAAAATATAAAGTAAACTACAAAACATACAAAAATAATACATAACATTAGATAAATGGATAAAAGTAGGCTTAAACCAAAACGAAGTCACAAGATCGACCAACATAAACTAAGTTAAACCATAGAAAGAACAAAATAACAAGATCAAGTTATAGATTTCTGGATAAATAACATCATATCAAAAATATCTCGTCTTCTCAAAAAAGCCAATTTTCCACAAAAGTTAACAAGTCTTTATACTCCAACGTTCCACAAAAGCCTTCGTACTCCTATGTCTTACACATGAAACAACAAATGAGATCTGTTAAACCACAAACTATACAAACCAAGATGTAACAAATAATCTTGACCTAAGCAATAAAGCAATTTGAGATCATGTGTACCTTTTTTAGCTTTGTTTCCCACTAGGTAGTAAAACCTCATTCGGTACCTCCTCTTTCTACATAAACAAATTCAATATATTAAAACAATAAAATGTCAATTTATAATATTTTTTAAAGGTTTTATAAGAGCAGAACCTTAAGTTTCTTCTTTTTTTCCCAATCTTGCACACCTTAAAAACCTTAAAGACTTCACAAACACTTGCTACATTTTCCCAATCTTGCTCGGTGGGTAAATGTTTGAAATGCGGTTCATAATCTGCATATCTAATAATAACATAATTAAAAGTTAGTAAAAATACGTAAGATATAATTTAACAAAAGCTAACAAAATAAAAAATAAATAATAAAGTAAACTAACATATATGATGTGTTGCAAAACACACCTCTTTTCCTTACGTTTTTATCTTGTTTTTATTAATAAAGTATTACTTTTTTATGTCTTTAAGGGTTTAAATGATAAATATTACAAAGACATGTTAACTTGTGTAGGTGATGCAAAGAAGAAAGAAAGAACAAGAAAAAAAAAGGAACTTGAAGGGTTTAAGTGTCAAGTTTTCAAAGTTTAAGCAAGGCCCGGTCCAAGCCCATGAATTAAAAGCCTTATAATATATTATATTAAGATAATATCACAATTAATCAGCCATTCTTGATCAGCCAAACCCGAAATCAAGTAAGAAAAAAACCTAAAACCCTAGTTCTTCAAGGCTGCCGATCGGAACTCTTAGCCGCCGGCCAAAAAGAAAGAAAAAAAGGAAGCTGTTTGGCGGCTGGTGGTTCTTGGACGGCTGAGGAAGAAGAGGAGACTTGTGGGCAGCTGCTAGGAACGTAAAACATCCAAAGATCTCAGCCATATTGTTTAGTATACATCTCTAAACTTTGTTTATCTTTCAAAACCCTAACTATCTTGATTTGATCTTTGTTATTGAATTGTTTTGCAAGTAACTAGTGGTTTGGTTTATTATTGATTGATCTTGAATCTTGGTTGAGTTTTATGATGTTTATGTTGGTTAATATGATGTTTTTATTAAGTGTTCATGGCTGTCCAAATTTGATTATGAGCTAAACTCGTTGTTCTACCTAGGAATGATGTAGTGTTGACATGTAATTGACATAATAAACGGATTGGTAATGTTTAAGTTGTAAAATTGATTATGTAAAGTTTGATTAGACCATATAATTAGGTTGTATGTTGGCTGTGATTTTTGATGTGTTACTTAATTCCCACTTGCTTGCTTTAATTGAATCGGTTTTGATTATCGTTTGCATAGTTTAGCCTATTACTTGGTGTTTTGGGTTTTATTGCGGGTTGATCACCGTAGGGATATGTTGGGTAACTAATCATATAAAATCAGTTAATATACCTTCCTTGAGACCGAAAGGTGATAAGAAGTAAAGTTGTCACATATCTTTTATTTGCTAGAATTAGGACCGCGCGAAAGCGGGTTTTGCTCTTGTTGAATTTAAGTGTTATGTGCAATGAGTTGGCTTAATTGGGCTTTGGTTAAATTGTTCCTCTGTTCTTGGTTACATAACTGGGTGTTCCATGGGATGGTGTGTCGATGAGACCGAAAGGTAATTCGTCATTAGAACACGTAATTAATTAATTATCCGGTAATGTTTTAATAATCAATTAAAATGAACTAGAGATTAGTTGATGAGACTGAAAAGTAATTTGACTGTCTTAAAGGATTTTTAATTGTGTCATCTTTTGAAACCGGTATCTTAAACGTTTTTCCAATCCGTTGTCATTTTCATTAAACACGAGTCAGTCCTAGGTAGACGTTTTTACATATTGAATTTAATCCGAAAGTTTTCTTAAAGTATTTTGTTAACAATTTTCTTTTAATTAAGTTAAGTTTTTGGCGCCGTTGCCGGGGACACGTTTTGAAGCGTTTTAAGAACGACTCGAGTCAAGATTTTCCTTGTTTACTGCTTGTCTTTCTTATTTGTTTTGTTTATTAGTTTAAAATAGTTTAGATAATTATAATTTCTTTTAATTATTTTAAATAGTTGTATGCGACGTACTCGATCTCTAGGACCACCAGAAGTTGAAGGATTTCCCGAACCAGAGAGAGAGCTTCTTGAGAGACGTCGTACAAAACCGTCCTCCAGTTCATCTACATCCGTCGGTAATACGTTCTCTTCTCCTACTTTTTCTGAACCCGTCATTAGGGATAGGATTATGGGCGACGCGAATCCACTACCGAGGAGGACAGTTGCAGACCGGGCCCGTCCGGTCGATGCTGGCGCGAGATCCAGCATTGCTCCACCAGCTATAGGAGTTCAAACGACCTGGCAGATTCCATCGAACGTTCTAAACACCATTTCCCATTCTGCTCAATTTCACGGGTTGCTCCACGAAAACCCGCATTCACATCTCACTCGCATCGCACGTATTTGCGACACGTTTCACCTTGCCAACGTATCCGAAGACGCCATCAAACTCCGCATCTTTCCGTTGTCACTCGTTGATCAGGCGAGTCTGTGGCTTGAGTCCCTCCCACAGGGATCCATTTCTACTTGGGCCGCCATGCAGACCCAGTTCCTGGAAAAATACGATCCTCCGGCTAAGGCCGCTCGTTTGCGTAACCAGATTCATTCTTTCCAGATGGAGGACACTGAGAGTTTCTACGAGGCGTGGGAGAGATTCAAAAACCTACTCGCTTTATGTCCGAACCACGGCTTGCAGGACTGGGCGGTTGTTGAAAAGTTCTATAACGGAGTGACGTACGCGACTCAGAATATGCTTGACACTGCTGCAGGAGGCAACTTATTGACGACAAAGGATACCGATGAGTGCATTGCCTTATTTAACGGTTTAGCCATGAGTGGATACCAGCGAGCACCTTCTATGAGTACCAAAACCGTTGATTCCCTATCACGCGGCATGCACTCGGTCGACACGAATACCGCACTGGCGGCACAAGTTGAAGCGTTAGCAAAGATCGTGAAGGACCTGCAGGTGAAAAGTAAGTTATGCGAGATCTGCAGAGGGGGACACGATACCGTTCAGTGTCCCGTAGGTTTCCAGGAGGAGGCAGTCGACTACGTTAATAATCCAATCCGAAACCCTAATTCTTTTAATTCTTATAATTCGGGTTGGAGAGGTAACCAAAATCCTAACTGGAGGAACGGAAATCATTCCGGCTTCCAGCCGCGTCAGAGTCTATTCCAGGATTCCGGTGAAGGAGCGAGTGGTGGGGAGAAGAAGCCCACGCTGGAGGAGATGATGGCACAGCAGACTCAGATGCTGTCGCAGCTGATGGCTCGAGAGGATTCCCGTCACAAAGAGACTCAAGAGAAATTTCGGGAACACGAGTCATTCATGAGAAATCAGGGGGCGTCAATTCAAAATCTTAAGAGGCAGATGGGAGAGATAGCGAATCGTCTGAATGAGAGGCCGCCAGGTACACTTCCGAGTAACACTGAGCAGAATCCGAAGGCTTTCGCGAAGGCGGTAACGACGAGGAGCGGTGCAGGGGCACATAGTAAGCCAGTGAATCAGGGGCCTGCGGTAGATGTAGAAGAGCAGGTAAACGATGAGATTCAGATGGAGTCTCCACCGGCCAAGGTGCATCAAAGGCGAAGCCCAGGAAGTACAGCACAGGCCGAGGACCAGCCATTACCTAGCACACCACCGAGAGTCTACAAACCTAGACTCCCATTTCCCGGGAGAGTCCGCAGGGATAGAGACGAGGAGCAGAACACTAAATTTCTTGATCTCCTGAAGCAACTTCATCTTAACATCCCATTCCTTGAGGCACTAACTCAAATGCCGAAATATGCAAAGTTCCTTAAGGATATTCTTTCTAATAAGGAGAAGTTAGCTAAGGTCTCTTCCATCCCGCTGAGTGCTGGTTGCTCTGCAGTTTTGCAGAGAAAATTACCGGAAAAGATGTCCGATCCTGGGAGTTTCACGATTCCCTGCATCTTGAGCGATAATACGGTTGTTCACGCACTGGCAGATCTTTGTGCCAGTATTAATCTCATGCCGTATTTCATGTATCGCAAGTTGGGACTAGGCGAACCGAGGCTTACCCGTATGAGTATACAGCTTGCTGATCGTTCTGTGAAATACCCCCGAGGGGTGGTCGAGAACATGCTAGTTCGTGTCGACAAGTTCATCTTCCCGGTGGACTTTGTCATCCTGGACATGAACGATGATGATAGTGTCCCACTTATCTTAGGACGACCATTCCTTGCCACTGCACAGGTGTTGATCGACGTCTGCGAGGTTAAGTTGATTCTGAGAGTTGGGGATGAGAACGTCACCTTCGACGTTCGACAGTCACTGAAACACCCCAAGTCTGCTGATGACTCCTTATACTTCATTGATACCATCATGGAGCATGTCGGGGAGTTTCTCAGCGAAATTTGTGGAGGATCTGCCTCCGACACCCAGATTCTCGATAGGGAGATTCCGGAGATTGAAATGGTTGCCGTAACCAATCAGTCCTTAGATGACGACACCGAGTCGCATACCCCTGAATCTGGCGTGTCTGCTGAGATCGTACGAGACGATCCTATGGACCGACCTTCGGTCGAGAGTCCTCCTTCTTCCTTAGAGCTTAGGGATCTGCCTGCCCATCTTGAGTACGCATTTTTAGATGAAGAGAGGAAGCTTCCAGTTATCATTGCATCTGCTTTGACGGAGGTCGAGAAGGAGAAGTTGTTGAGGGTGCTACGAGAGCACAAAGAGGCGATTGCATGGAAGATTATCGACATCAAGGGTATCAACCCTTCGATTTGCACTCATAAAATCCTCATGGAGGAAAATTTCAAAACTGTCGTCCAGCCGCAACGGCGGCTCAATCCGAAAATGCAAGAAGTCGTGAAGAAGGAGATTATCAAACTCCTTGATGCGGGGATCATTTTCCCCATTTCTGATAGCGCTTGGGTGAGTCCAGTCCAAGTGGTTCCTAAAAAGGGTGGCATGACTGTCGTCACCAACGAGCGAAACGAGCTTATTCCCACGAGGACTGTGACGGGATGGCGAGTCTGCATCGACTATCGCAGACTGAATGATGCCACCAGGAAAGACCACTTTCCTTTACCTTTCATTGATCAAATGTTGGAGCGTTTAGCGGGTCAGCAGTACTACTGCTTCTTGGATGGTTTCTTCGGGTATTTTCAGATTCCCATAGCTCCCGATGACCAGGAGAAAACCACTTTCACCTGCCCTTATGGTACGTTTGCCTACAAACGTATGCCATTCGGACTGTGTAACGCTCCGGCCACATTCCAGAGGTGTATGGTGGCCATTTTCCATGATATGATCGAGGACTCCATGGAGGTGTTCATGGACGATTTTTCCGTATTTGGGAGTTCCTTCGATCATTGTTTATCTAATCTTGAGGATGATGTCCCGCTGTGTTGACACCAACCTAGTCCTTAACTGGGAAAAATGTCATTTCATGGTTCGCGAGGGCATTGTTCTAGGACATCGGATCTCGGGTGCGGGGATAGAGGTTGATAAAGCGAAGGTCGAGACCATTTCTAATCTTCCCCCGCCTACTTCTGTGAGATCCATTCGTAGTTTTCTAGGTCATGCCGGGTTCTACCGCCGGTTCATTAAAGATTTCTCAAAAATCGCGAGACCCATGACCAAACTTTTGGAGAAGGATGCTCCATTTGTTTTTTCCGAGCAGTGTATCGAGGCGTTTGATCTTCTAAAAGACAAACTAGTTAACGCCCCGATCATGGTTGCTCCCGACTGGTCGTCACCATTCGAGTTAATGTGTGACGCGAGCGACTTCGCAGTCGGAGCGGTTCTTGGACAACGGAAGGATAAACATTTCCATCCGATCTATTATGCGAGCCGAACCTTAAATGGCGCACAGGAAAGCTATACCACCACCGAAAAAGAGCTTTTAGCTGTGGTGTTCGCTTTCGACAAATTTAGGTCCTATCTGGTTTTGTCCAAAACGATTGTTTATACGGATCATGCTGCTATTCGTTATCTCTTCAGCAAGCAGGATGCCAAACCTCGTCTTATCCGTTGGATCCTGTTGCTTCAAGAGTTTGATATTGAGATCCATGATAAAAAGGGGGCCGAGAATGTTGCGGCCGATCATCTTTCACGTCTAGAAAGTGCTGAGTCAGGAGTTAGGATCGACGACCGTTTTCCGACGGAAAGTCTCATGTTCATTAAGGCACAGGAGGAGGGTTTTCCATGGTTCGCTGACTTCGCAAACTATCTTGCTGATGGATACCTCCCGAAGATGTCTTACCAGCAAAAGAAGAAATTCTTTGCTGATGTTAAGTTCTACCTATGGGACGACCCGTATCTCTTCCGTGTTGGTGCTGATCAGTTAATTAGGAGATGTGTAGATGAAAAGGAGGGATGGCAGATTTTGAGCCATTGTCATGTGGGACCGACAGGAGGTCACCACGGTGCGAGTTCGACAGCGAAGAAGGTATTTGATTCTGGATTCTATTGGCCTTCTATTTTCAAAGACGCACATGAGTTTGTTAAAAGTTGTGACCGATGTCAACGTGTTGGTAATATCTCATCCCGGAATGAGATGCCCCAAAATGCGATTCAGGTATGCGAGGTTTTTGATATTTGGGGTATCGATTTTATGGGCCCGTTCCCGTCGTCTAGAGGGAACAAGTACATTCTTGTGGCTGTTGATTACGTTTCCAAGTGGGTCGAAGCCAAAGCATTGCCCACTAACGACGCCCGAGTTGTAGTGAGATTCTTAAAAGGTTTGTTTTCCCGTTTTGGAGTCCCGAAGGCCTTGATCAGTGATCGAGGTACTCACTTCTGCAATGCGCTGATGGAGAAGGCGTTGCAACGCTATGGGGTCGCCCACCGGCTTGCGACCGCCTACCACCCACAGACCAGTGGGCAAGTGGAAGTGAGTAATAGTGGAATAAAACGTATTCTTGATAAAACAGTTGGTTCGAATCGTCGGGATTGGTCCGACAAATTAGATGACGCTCTATGGGCCTTCCGTACAGCTTACAAGACTCCGACTGGTTCCACACCATTTCGGATGATCTATGGGAAGGCCTGTCATCTTCCAGTTGAGTTAGAGCATCGTGCTTCATGGGCCCTTCAGAGGGTTAATCTTGATTTATCCGTCGCTGAGAGTACACGTTTCCATCAGTTGCACGAGTTAGAGGAGCTCCGGGATCACGCATATGCACAATCATTTCGGTATAAGGAGCGGACGAAGGAACTGCATGATAGAAAGCTGAAGGGTAATAAGCAGTTCAAGTGTGGGGATAAGGTTTTATTGTATAACTCCTGGTTGAGGTTATTCCCGGGAAAGTTGAAATCCCGATGGTCGGGACCGTTCACGGTCACTGAGGTTTTCCCGTATAGAACCATTGAGATACAAAATCGAAGCGGGAAGTTTAAGGTGAACGGCCATAGACTGAAGCACTACATTGGAGAGCAGAATACTGATCAAACAGTCGAGGTGTTCTACCTTGACTCATTCACCGAGGATTAGTCGTGATGGATGCATCACTCGGGAGACAGCCCGAGTTGTAGAGTTTGTATTATGATTCTCTTTACTATCTGTTTTATTTGTTTTATTTTTATTTATAAACACATAAAAATACAAAAAAAAATAAATATATAAAAAAATAAAAAATAAAAAAAAATAAATAAAAATTTAAAAATAAAATTTCAAAAACACAAAAATATGTTTATTTCTTATGTTTTTGTTTTCTGTTTCGTACGCCGATACATGCGAGCGAGTTTGAGTTGTTACAGGTATTATTATGCGCATGGTAGCTCTGATGGCGTTCTGGAACTGGTTCACCCGAGGTTGCGGCCGCGAATGAAATGCTATACGGTCGTTCGTTCGAATCATACACAGCTGATGAAGAATTTGCATCTAAACCAGGGGAGTAACCCGTTCTCTATTTTCATTTCTGTTATTTTAAAGTTTTTATTTTATGCTTTACGTTTTGTTTTTATTTTATTTCTTTTCCTTGTTCTCATCGAGGACGATTTTGTTCTAAGTGTGGGGATGGGAATTTATTTTACTTAGTTGTAGAAAAAAAAAATTAAAACAATTTAAAAATAAAAATTTTTCACTTGTTTTTCGTTTTCGTACGTTGTTCAAGTTTGATAATGTTAAAAAAAATAATAAAAAAAAATAAAAAAAAAAATATATATATATATATATATATATAGAAAAAAATAGAAAAAAAATAATAAAAATGTCCCTCGTTTTTAGTTTCTTTTGCGTTAAAGTGGGAGATGATTTTATTCGGAAATCGGTTTTTCAAACTACTAATAATATGAGATAAATAGAAGAAAACGCACTTAACTTGGGATGTGTCGGTAGGCTCAGCCTTGAAAATGAAAGGGCAAATTTGATAAAATGGCTAAACGGAAATCTTTTGTGGGTAAAGCGTTTTGTCCGTGGAAAATAAGCAATGAAAGGTCGGGCCATACTCAAGCCTCAAATTTTGGTATGAAAAATGGAAATATCATGAGTTTTTAAAAAAATCTGAATACGTTATCATATGATGCTTGGGTAGGTTTAACGTTAGAGTATGCCGTGTAGCCTGTGATATAAATCTTAAAATGATAGTTTAGTGTTTTACACCTCATCGGCGTATGGTTTTATAACCTTAAATCCTGTATTGATGGGATGCTTCGGGTCCGGAGACCATGGGTCTGTATGCAATCTATTTAGCTGGGTATTCACAATTCCTAAGTGGGGTTATGGATATTTAAAATAAAGCCAAAGAGCAAACCCTTTTAAGTCTATAAACATGATCACAACAGAACGAAAGTACAAATACACTACAGACTTGATCATCCACGCTGTTAGTCATGTGGGGTCCCCTTGCTCGCGTCTCATTACCATTAAGAAATGGACCACAAGGGACACGCTACATGTAAGCCCTACAGATAAAATTTTGCATACTCACCTATGGTTATGGATTTGGAGTATTGCTTGATAACGGGGGTATGTCATGTTGTGGGGAGCACTGGCTATAAATAATTGAATCTTAATCATATCTAATGGCTGCTTGGTAGACTTTAATGCTTAAGCTTAGGTGGATAAACAGTACCCTTGATCGTCTTAACTATTCATAAATATTGAGCAACAAAGTTTTAATTCTGCTAATTTTGAGGTTTAAGTCAAGTTGGGATGGTCTGGTCCGGTAAAAGCAGAAAATAAGCGGGTCTTAATTGTGTAAACCACTGAGTAATATTGTCGGATCTTATTTGTCCCGGTAAAGATTAAGGAATGGGTTTAGGTGGACAAAAATATCAATGATCGCGGTTTTTGCGTTTTTCTGAGCTTTAAAATATAACCTATATGTTTGATTTAACTTTGATTTTCCGATTCTGATCCCACTGCATTAGACTTTTTCAGGGACGAAAAAGGTTCAAGTGTGGGGATGTTTGATGTGTTGCAAAACACACCTCTTTTCCTTACGTTTTTATCTTGTTTTTATTAATAAAGTATTACTTTTTTATGTCTTTAAGGGTTTAAATGATAAATATTACAAAGACATGTTAACTTGTGTAGGTGATGCAAAGAAGAAAGAAAGAACAAGAAAAAAAAAGGAACTTGAAGGGTTTAAGTGTCAAGTTTTCAAAGTTTAAGCAAGGCCCGGTCCAAGCCCATGAATTAAAAGCCTTATAATATATTATATTAAGATAATATCACAATTAATCAGCCATTCTTGATCAGCCAAACCCAAAATCAAGTAAGAAAAAAACCTAAAACCCTAGTTCTTCAAGGCTGCCGATCGGAACTCTTAGCCGCCGGCCAAAAAGAAAGAAAAAAAGGAAGCTGTTTGGCGGCTGGTGGTTCTTGGACGGCTGAGGAAGAAGAGGAGACTTGTGGGCAGCTGCTAGGAACGTAAAACATCCAAAGATCTCAGCCATATTGTTTAGTATACATCTCTAAACTTTGTTTATCTTTCAAAACCCTAACTATCTTGATTTGATCTTTGTTATTGAATTGTTTTGCAAGTAACTAGTGGTTTGGTTTATTATTGATTGATCTTGAATCTTGGTTGAGTTTTATGATGTTTATGTTGGTTAATATGATGTTTTTATT
Organism: Bidens hawaiensis; assembly: GCF_021521415.1. NCBI lineage: Eukaryota > Viridiplantae > Streptophyta > Magnoliopsida > Asterales > Asteraceae > Bidens > Bidens hawaiensis. Next base: position 177,350 of record NW_027495264.1, read on the forward strand.
AAGTGTTCATGGCTGTCCAAATTTGATTATGAGCTAAACTCGTTGTTCTACCTAGGAATGATGTAGTGTTGACATGTAATTGACATAATAAACGGATTGGTAATGTTTAAGTTGTAAAATTGATTATGTAAAGTTTGATTAGACCATATAATTAGGTTGTATGTTGGCTGTGATTTTTGATGTGTTACTTAATTCCCACTTGCTTGCTTTAATTGAATCGGTTTTGATTATCGTTTGCATAGTTTAGCCTATTACTTGGTGTTTTGGGTTTTATTGCGGGTTGATCACCGTAGGGATATGTTGGGTAACTAATCATATAAAATCAGTTAATATACCTTCCTTGAGACCGAAAGGTGATAGAAAGTAAAGTTGTCACATATCTTTTATTTGCTAGAATTAGGACCGCGCGAAAGCGGGTTTTGCTCTTGTTGAATTTAAGTGTTATGTGCAATGACTTGGCTTAATTAGGGTTTGGTTAAATTGTTCCTCTGTTCTTGGTTACATAACTGGGTGTTCCATGGGATGGTGTGTCGATGAGACCGAAAGGTAATTCGTCATCAGAACACGTAATTAATTAATTATCCGGTAATGTTTTAATAATCAATTAATTACGTGTTCTAATGACGAATTAATATACCTTGGAAAAACGTCTTTAAACTTGATAGCCAATGACAACATATCGTATGTGGAATTCCATCTTGTTGGAACATCAATCAATAACCTTCTATCACGCACTTGAAGTTGATGTGCAACATTAGAAAATGACTGACGCCTTGCCTCCGAATGATTTATATATTTTACTGCTTCACGAACATTTTCAATTACATTCTCAATCCTAGAAAGACCATCTTTGACCAACAAGTTAAGTATATGCGCACAACACCTAACATGAAATAACCTTCCACCACAAGGAAATTTCTTCACTCTAGAAAAGTTTGTTTTTAAAGTACTCACAGCTCTGTCATTGTACGAGGCATTATCCACTGAAATAGAAAAGACCTTCCGCTCAATTTCCCACTCCTTTAGACATTTATAAATGCCATCGGCAATATCAATCCCGGTACGAGGAGGAGGAACATGAACAAAACTCAGCACACGTTTCAGCAATCTATGTTATATAATTACAAATTTCAAATGCAGTAAATAATTTATTCAAAATATATAATATGATAAATAAAATAAAGTAAAAGGGCTTTAATCATACCTCTAGTTTTGATCAATGAAATGTCCAGTGATGACCATATACTCAATTTTTTGATGAGATGACTTCCAACAATCAGTTGTTAAACTAATATTTGAAGCATTACTTATGAGAGCTTTCAACTTTTTTTTCTCATGTTCATAGACCTTAAAGCAATCTGACTTTAACGTTGCCCTGCTAATCCTCTCAAACATCGGATTTACTGTTTTCATCATGTATACAAACATGTCATCTTCCACGATAGAAAATGGTTGCTCAGTTGCCAATACCCAATTAGCCATAGATTCCCTCATCTTATTGGCATCATATTTCCCATCGAGTGGAATCAATGGACGAGACTTGTTGTATTCCATGTCTACATTGACTGGTTGAAAATTTAGCAATTGTTGAGTTCTCAAGTATTGTTTGCGTTTCGTACAACTATCCATGTGTCGTTTATAAGTTGTTGTGGACTTGCTTTTTTGTCTTGCTAAAAGTTGGTGGCAATGAAGACATTTTAACCTTTTGTGTTCCATTTTTTAGAGTCAATTCCTCAAAGTCATCCCACACAACAGAGCTCTTTTTTCGTTTACCCATTAGCTCCAAGTCATCATTGTTACCATCATTCACATTTTCAGTATTTTCGTGTTCTTGAGTCGCTGGTTCATTTGCATTTTCATCATTTGTTTCATTTGGATTTCCCTCATTGTCAACATTAATGTAATCTGATGATTGTTGCTCATCTCCTTGTTGCCCGCTATTTGATGTTGAGCCTTGCATTGGGCTAACTATATTTATTTCGCCGGCGATTTTAATTAACATACAGCTAAAACATCAAAAAGTACAAGCAAATTAATGCATGAACATTTAACAAAAACTAAAAAACTAATAAACCTGTGTATATAACTATAAAAACGATTAAGATAAATAACCCAGAGAAACCAATCACTTTAAATATGTCTGGTTAATAACATCCATAGTTTCATACATTTAAGTAAATTGTCATCAGGGTTTTATTTTATTGTATATGTTTAATATTTGTTGTAAGCAATTTTTAATGCATAATTAAAGTCCGTATATGTATTATTGTATAAAGTAACAACCAGGGAATTCAAAATTCAAATAAAAATTCAAATAAAGTGATGAAATTTCTATACTGCAATAATACGAAACTTGATTGAAAAAGAATAAATATACATTTTGCCTTTTAGGATAAACATAAGGAATTAAAGATGAGAAATACCTGTGAATTGATGAAGAGACGAATCAGACGAAAACCGTTGATGATGATAGTGAATTGTATGTTAGTTGCCTCTGTAAAACTGTAAAGAAACTAGGGTTAAATGTTAGAGGCGGCTTAAAAGGGGTAAGAGTAAACATAATAATTTACTTAACAAAATGGGATGGGCTACTTCCTACTTATTTTGGGCTGGATATACACAGGTATATATTAATATATTGCCAGGCTCGACAAAGCTCGCGAGCCCAATCGATCTTTGTATTAAGAGCTCGAGCTCGATAACCAAACGAGTCTTTTTTCAGGCTCGAGCTCGATTAGGACTCGGCTCGTTCGAGCTTTTAGCCGAGTCGAGTTCGAGTAGCTTGCGAGCAGCTTGGTTTGCTTACACCCCTAACCGCCAACCTCCGCCCCACTCCTTCAACCAAGGCTACACTGCTTCGCCACTAGCACCAAGCGTTGTTCCGTATCTACAACAACGACAAATATTCCAGCGACACTTTAACTTCGGTAGCGACATCGTCGTCGTTTTCCACTGCAACATACTCGCTCTAGTCGGCGGCGGCGGACGACCACTAGAGCCGATGTATCGTTTCGATCGGAAGTTAAATCTGTACATCTCCGGCGAGACCAGATTATTGTGATTATATTAGAGAATATATATGTTTACAATTTCGCCGATTTGAAGCTTGTTACGACATATTAAAACAAGAAAGTGTGTGATTTGTCAATCAATTTGTAGTTACAGGGGTGCTTTTGAAGGAAACAATTTGAAGGAGAAGATTCAATAATTACTTTAGTTGAAACAACTACTCTATATAGTTTACAAATAGAGTGTAAAATTACTCTATTTGTAAAATATATAGCGTAATAAAATTACACTACAAACATGATTTCCACTTATTTACAAAAATACCACCGCCTTCAATTTTGTTTTAGTTCGCACGTTTCGCAAAAATTTCCTATTTGTATGTTAACCCTACCCTTTATAAATAAACCATTCGTTTTATTTTAACCAAAATTCAAAGCCCTAAAACCCAATCTTCAAAACCCTCTTAAAAAAAACAACGAAACCATGGTTACTCCAACCAGTTCCATCGACGACGACATTTTGACCGTCCTGTGGTCGCCGGAGCAACTCCTGCAGAAAGTCCAAGACTTGGCTTCCAAAATCACCCACGACTTCTCTTCGCCGGACTCTTCTGCTCCGGTCATTGTCGGCGTTGCCACCGGCGCGTTTCTCTTCCTCGCCGACCTCGTACGCAACATCAAGCTGCCGCTCACCGTTGATTTCGTTCGAGCGGAATCGTACGGCTCTGGAACTGTTTCCCGTGGCTCTCCGAAGATTTCGTGTGATGTGAAACTCGATGTTACTGGAAAACATGTTGTTTTGGTATGGTTGATTGAACTGCATGTTGTGTTTGATTGATAAATTTAGTTTATTGAAGATGATATCGCTATTTAATTATTTTGGTGTGTACTGATGGATTCGGTACCTGCTTTTTCTAGAAATTTGGAATCGGTATTTTCGGTACCGATACTAGGGGTGCAAACGAAATGAGCCGAGCATGAGCTCAACTCGTTTAACTTCCCTTTAGCTCGAGCTCGGCTCGTTTACTATTTATTATACGATTATAGTTATTTTTATTATATTTTTTTCTATTATAATTTTATATATAAAATAATATATATATTATTTATTTATTTTTTATATCATTATATATATTAATTAATAATTATTAAATGCATATTTTAAAAAACTATATAAATGACAAGCTCGAGCTCGTTTATTAAATGAGCTTACTTTTAGGCTCGAGCTCGGGCTCGATTAAGCTCGGCTCGATCGGGCTTTTTAATGCGCGATCTCAAGTAGCTCACGAGCAGCTCAGCTCGTTTGCACCTCTAACTGATACCATATAGAGATAGGTATTTTTTAACGAGTGTAGATACGGGTACCGATAAATTTGGTATGGTATTGGGTACCCATTTTTTCAGAATTTCGGTACGGTATTCCGTACTGCTTTTCCAGAAATTCTGCATTGTAATGAGTACCCATTTTTTCAGAATTTCGGTATGGTATTCGGTACTTGCTTTTCCAGAAATTCTGAATCAGTATTTTCGGTACCGATACCATGTAGAGATGGGTATTTTACTATTTTGTAACGAGTACCGTACCATCTGATGAATTTGGTGCGGTATTTGGACCCGTTTTTTCAGAAATTCGGGTATTGGTATTTTTGGTATCAATGAGTTACCAGTGTAATATATAACAGTACTAATGATGCAAATATTTTGATTCAGGTTGAGGATATTGTGGATACAGGAAACACAGTTTCGCGTCTGATTGCTTACTTGGAAGCTAAAGGGGCGAGTTCTGTTTCAGTGTGCACTCTTCTTGATAAACCGTCAAGAAGAACGGTTCAGTTTGAGCTTTTGGGTGATGGCAAGTTCTATAGTGGTTTTGAGGTTATCTCTCTTCTCTCTTTCATATACACACAAATGCAGATATAGATACATATTATTAGTAATAAGTTTGTTTGGTCTAGTTGTACACTTTACCATCTGAATTTGGTATTTTCCAATTATCTTGTAATATATGATAAACCTAGTTATTAATTTGACATATAGACCATAACATGCTAACCATAACTATAGCTGAACAAGTAAGAAAATGGAGTTATTAACTTATTATTGTTGTTATTTACTTTTTTATTCTACATAATCATCATATCATTTTGTTGATACTATTGTCCTAGATTGTTATATGATGACAGTTTTGATAAGTTATGCGTGGTTCAAGAAATGAGAAGATATTTTTATATGTGACAGTGCCCGGATTGCTTCGTTGTGGGGTATGGATTGGATTTCGACGAACGTTACAGAAACTTGCCTTACATTGGAGTCTTGAAGCCTGAAGTATACAGGTGAGAGAAATGCTTATGGACTTAATTATTGTAGTTAACATGCATAGATTATGTAATACAATATTGGACTTAATGGCTGGTCATAGGTCGGTTTTGGGCACAAACTGAACCAAAAATGAAAACTTGGTTATTCACTTTTTCTTTTGGTGCATGGATTTGGTTTAGTTATGTTATGAGTTTGGTCATTTGTTTTAGGTTTGGGATTGAAATGTCTGGTTCGGGGAAACAAAATAATCGGGGCGCTTTGCCCACTCAAAACGCGCTTTGGACCCCCCCCCCCCCCCCCCCCCCCCCCGTCTTTCTCAGAGCGCCTTGGGGTGTTATCATCAGTAACTAAAACAAATTGCAATTTGATTCTGAAATCCTCTATCTTTAACAAGAAAGCAACATGTGTTTTCCCAACTAAGCCACTTAAATCATGAAAAACTCACAAGGATCATCTTCAATAAAATATTCATTGCTAACTCCCAAACTAATATTGTAACATAACAAAAATGCATATTTTAAAGGAATATTGGATTTTAATAATCCCTATTTATTTTATCGCCACTGGCGGTCCCAAATTCAAAAAAGTTGGCCCCCAATGGTCCCTCGTTAAAAATGACTTAACGGCGTTATAGTTTTTCCTGAATTTCAAACCAATGTTTTAGGGATTTTGATCATTAGGAGGATACGAATCGATTGGTTTCAAACTTAGCTCGAAACAATGATCCAAACGACTTGATTCTGGTTAATTGTATGTTCAAACACCCGAATTGAATTATTGTTTCGTCATTTTGAAGCACTATTTCAAACTAAATTTTAAACCAATCGACTCGTATCCTCCTAATGATCAAAAGCGCTAAAACATCGGTTTGAAATTCAGAAAAAACTATAACGCCGTTAAGTTATTTTTAACGGGGGGACCATTGGGGGCCAACTTTTTTGAATGTGGGACCGCCAGTGGCGATAAAACGAATAGGGATTATTATTGGCCAATACAATTTAATAGGGATTATTAAAATCTAATGTTAACTGAATTCTGTACAAGACATCATCATCAAAGCAAAATCTTAAACTCTTATTACTAACCTTCCTTTTTTGATCTTTTCTTCTTTTCCACTTCAACTTCATTACCTTTTCTTTTCTTCTAATCTAAACTACCATCCTATGCATTCAACTTGGTACTAATCGAATCATCCTTTATATCTTGATTGATTTCATAAATTCTATCCTTAATTGATTGTCTCTACTTGCTTTTCTTGAATTCTCCCAATTTTTAACTTAATATCCTGCAAAGATTGATACATACTACAAAAGCAATGCAACCGAATCTGAAAACTTCAAAGGCAAAGATCTCACACTTGATAACTTCTTTCAAATTTGGCTACTCAAATCATGCTAAATGCTCCTGTTCTAACTACATTAAGTATACGAATTAAGAATTTAAGGTTCAATCCTGATAAACTGCATCTCTAACAACATTGTCATGCTCCCGGAACACTACAAACAACATAACCTCTAACTTCTTGTTTAAGGGACACTTGATACAGAATCTGATATATACAAACATACAAATAACCTGTTCATGGTACCATAAATGCTTTCGAACACTGTTGGAATATCCGGTTTTTCTTTGTGTCAGCCAAGGGTAAAATTGTCATTTTCATTCGTCTTCTCTTTCAAATTTGAACCACTTCCAATTTCATGCATATTTTCTTCATCATTGAAGGGCAAGGTGTCCAATGAAAGCTGTTCTATCTTTTGCCTATACTTTGCCATTTCTGCAGCTTCTGAAAATACTTTCTGCATAATAAAAACAACCTTAAATTAATGCATCGGGAAAAGGGCACTTTGGTCAAATCAAAAAAATATAAACTACCTCCTCGTTTTACAGGAACAAGCCCGGTTCACTCTCAAGTTCTGCAGTACTGTTCCATGAGACCAAGGTTTAAATGTAAATAACTAAAATACTTAAACGAAAGGGTAGTTTCGTCATTTCACGTGAGAGATATTTTGTCGGGGAGCATCGATTTCACGACCAAAAGAATAACAGAAGTAAAAGAAAAAAATCAACTCAGGCTTCCTTTTGACTAAGGATCCAGTCATTTGTATCCTCACTTATATTCAACTGAATTGAACATGCATGCTACGCCCCGCCTACATTTATCCAGGGCCGGCTCTAGCGTGAAAAGCTAGTGAAGCAGAATTTTTAGGCCTCCACATTTTAAAGGCCCCATTTTTTAAAATCTTCTAAGCAAACTGTAAACAGAAGAGAAGTAACTTTGGAAACGAAAGAGATAAGTTTTTATGTATTGATTTATGGTTTTGCTCTGTTTTGTTGTTGGTGGCTCTCGGGGTCTTTCATCTTTGAGAAGATGATACAACTTCTAGAAAAAAAGTAATTGGTAATAGCAATTTAACTTTTTTTTCTAGTGAAACACGGCTATAGTGGTTATCCAAATAAGATAAATTTTCTTTTGTTTACCTTTTTGTTTAACTTTTACATTTTGAATATAAAATTGTGCAAAGTATTAAAGTATGTATGTAGTTTGAATAAATCGTCATGACCTGATTATTTTATATATATGCTTATATAAAAGTGTTTTTTCTCTTATATTAACTTGTTATAAACAATTCTCTTCGTATTTAGAAAAACAGAAAAACAAAATGTTCGAAATAGAACTCAATTTGTAATAAAAAAGAATATATTTTTTTAAACGACAAATTTCTTTAATCTAGGTATTTACAGACTTTGTCTTTGTCAATTGATCACAACTCCATTGATGTAATAAAATATATATTTAAATGTAAAATAAAATCAGACAAAATAATATGTTTAAAGTTATATAAATATCCATAAAATAATATGTTCAATGTTATCCAACTTACATATTACAAGTTATTGCTTAGAACTAAATAACATGTTAATTTTTTTTAATAATAAGTATTACGAATTTCATTTTAAATAAAAGGATACAATTACAATAAAAATGTATGTTAATAAAAACTATAATAAAATATCACTGAGTCATTTAAATATAATTATTATAATCATTTCAAAATAACATTTAACTAATTACTCTTTTTTTCTATACTTCGATAATGAGAGGCCACAATTTTGTTGTAAGCTTTGGGCCTCTCAAAGTGTTGAGCCGGCCCTGCATTTATCAACAACTTCCATCAAAAACCGTTAAATGACAGCCACTAATAACCGCCAAATAGTGAGCGTTAACAACAATTTGTCTCATTTTTATTGAGTAATAACGATTACAAATACATAATGTTATATAAATAGAGACAAAACTAAGTTTGTAACTCGGTAAACAAGAAACCTCAAACGGGTTGGGCTTAAGGCCAGCTGCAGCACATACTTCAACTAAAAAGCGGAGCCCAAACAAGGCCTATGAACCCAACATCTTAGTGTGACTTTCCGTTCCAAAAAAAAAGTCGTCGTCTATGTGCTGTTGTTAACTTTAACTAGTTTGTTTATATTCTTTTTTTTAAATATTTTTGCAATTTGTAGCCAATATTGAACAACTCACTTTAACGGTTAACCTAACGTATTCCAAAGACATTAAAAATAGACAGAATTACAAATTTTGTCCTTTAAAAAAAGCCAAATTACGGTTCGTGTCCTTTTCTAAGTTTCCTTGCAGGCGGTGTACTTTAAACTTTTTTTTCCTACAAGTTTTGTCCTTTACGCTAACTGGGTTAGAAAAACTCAGTTAAATACCCTCACGTGAGGCGCATGTGAGGGTATATGTAACACCCCGACCAAAGGCGGATTATACATCGGGGCGCCACATATTGTTTCATTACTCGTGACACTATTGGTGTCAATATTTATTAATACACATTTTATCGCGCACGCGCAGCGGGGAAAATAAAGAACATAAATCAAACATAAATCAATATATTATAAATTATAACATTCAAACATAATTAACTTGTCCTGATACATTTTAATTCTAGGTCCAAAAGTAAAAACGTCCTACGTGTCCACAAGCTCCAAAACAGCTACTGCAAACCTGAACATGTGTTAAAATAAACGTCAAACACTTGCGTGTTGGTGAGAGATCAAGTTTAATACAATACATAGATAACAATAAAATCTGCGCGCAACATGTGTATGTCTGGTTTTCAACAAGGGTGTAATCTGATCGGGACCAACTCTAAGAGACAAGACTGCCAGTGCTCACAATTGAGCTCACAAACAAGACTAACTGTGCAAGTGTAACAAAAGAGAAAATCATAAACGAATGTTCTCCCGTGTTCATCTAATGGTACCATGAAAACTGCGGAATAGACCGTCCATACGGTTAATGATCCACACATACAAATAAACAGCCAAGTCTACGTCCTCAACACATGGGATACTGCGCGACTAAAGTTCATAAACAGTTTAAGACTCAAGTTTTGTATGAACACATGAACATCCCAAAGCATTTAAAATAAAAAGGGATTAGATACGAGATAACTCACTTGATAAACGATGCGGTGAAAGATATGCAAGAATCAACTCTTAAACAAGCAAAGTTAACCTATAATTAAGATTATTGTTTTAACGATCTGTTTTAAGTCTTGATAATAAGTTAGCATAATTAATAAGTAAATTATTATATAATATATATTACCGGAAAAGCAGGGCAGATCAGGGAGGAAGACGGAGGCAGAGAGGGAGGCGGCAGAGAGAGCAAGGAGGAGGTCAGGAGAGAGTAAGTGTTTTGTGTGTGTAGTGTTAGGAAAAATAATACTATTATTTATAGGAAAACCCTAGGAGACACAAACCCTAGAAAAAGGGGGAAAAGATCTCAAAAAGTAAAAGAAAAGATATCAACGGTAAAAAGTTCTGAAAAGTAAAGATATCAAAAGATATGGCAGCTGCAGGGGGCAAGATAAAGCTGACAGGGAACAGTAAAAAAAAACATGGGCGGTTCAGATAAAGGTACTGGTCAAGCATGGCAAAAGCAGATCTCAAAAGATAATGTCAGTCACTTTTTCTATCAACCAATGGGGTTGGTACGCATGCTGCGCCGAAAGTAACTATTCAGACATTAGATAGGTTAGGTCAACAGCTCAGAAGAAAAGACATTACAAAAGCAAACGGCTAGAATAAACAGAAGACTAGACTAAAGGGTCAAGCGCGAGAAGGCTGAGTGCGCGAGCGCGAAGGCTGGCACAACAAACCTTAGCGCACTGCGGGAAGAATCACATCCTTAGCGTGCTGCGTGAAGAACAAGAATTCTAAGCGCATCGCGGGAAGAACATACATTCTTAGCGCATTGCGGGAAGAACATGCATTCTTAGCGCGCTGCGAAGAGTTCTCTTCACGCATCGCAGGAACAAGATGTCTTCACGCAGGCTTCCATGTAAGGAGTCTGGCGCGTGGAGCTGCAGACATCCTTAGGCGGGAAGAACCAAAGGACAAGCAAAGAGGAGGGAAACAAGGCGTAAGGGCGGGACGGCGACAAGAGGGAAAAGAAGGCGGAAAGAGAGAAGGAAGAGGGAGGGGACGGCGGAAAGAAAGAGAGAGAAAAAGGCGGGAAGGAAAATATATATTATTATTAAAAGTAAAATATAAGTATAAATAAATATTAAATCATAAAAGAAAGAGATCGGGTCAGAGAAACGGGTACCTGGGTCGGGTCGGATCAGGGCAGATGTCACAGTCTCCCCTACTTTAAGAAATTTCGTCCCGAAATTTATCTCGAAGTAGGTTGCGCAGAGAACAGGTGCGGGTACTTGATCTTCATTTGATCTTCCCTTTCCCATGTAAACTCGGCTCCGCGCTTGGACTCCCAACGAACTTTCACGATAGGGATACGACTGCGCTTGGTTTGCTTAACCTCGCGATCCATAATCTCAACAGGCTTCTCAACGAAATGCATATTTTCATCAACTTGAACTTCATCAAGTGGAATGTGAAGGTTCTCGTCAGCTAAACACTTCTTGAGATTGGATACATGGAACGTTGGATGCACATTACTGAGCGCGGGCGGCAGGTCAAGTCTGTAGGCAACTTTTCCCACACGCGCGAGAATCTTGAATGGACCAACATAACGAGGAGCAAGCTTACCTTTCTTCCCAAAGCGGACAACACCTTTCCAAGGCGACACTTTGAGGAGAACAAGATCACCAACTTGAAATTCGAGAGGCTTTCGCCTACGATCTGCGTAACTCTTCTGTCGGCTCCTGGCAGTCAGCAGATGATCACGGATCTTGGCGATTTTATCAGTTGTCTCTTGAACAAGTTCGGGTCCTGTGATTTGAGTTTCACCCACTTCGCTCCAACAGATCGGGGAGCGGCACTTACGACCGTAAAGTGCTTCAAATGGGGCCATACCGATACTGGAATGATAGCTGTTATTATAAGAAAACTCAATCAAAGGCAGGTGCGAATCCCAATTACCTCCAAAATCAAGAACACAAGATCGGAGCATATCCTCAAGAGTTTGAATAGTTCGCTCAGACTGACCGTCAGTCTGAGGATGATATGCCGTACTCATGTCCAAGCGAGTTCCTAGTGCAGATTGGAGAGATTTCCAAAAGCGAGATATAAAACGGCCATCGCGATCGGATATGATGCTCAAAGGAGTACCATGGCGGCAGACAATTTCCTTGACATAAAGCTGCGCGAGTTGCTCAACACGGTAGTTTTCACGAATGGGCAGAAAGTGAGCAGATTTAGTCAATCGATCCACTATTACCCAAATGCTATCATGTTTGCTTGCTGTCAAAGGTAACTTGGTAATAAAGTCCATCGCTATACCTTCCCATTTCCACGTAGGAATTTCTGGTTGTTCGAGCAAACCAGATGGGCGTTGGTGTTCAGCTTTCACTTTAGAACAAGTCAGGCACCTAGCTACGAACACAGCAATATCCTTTTTCATGCCAGGCCACCAATAAGTTATGCGCAAATCCTTGTACATCTTATCAGCGCCAGGATGAATAGAATACCGAGATTTGTGCGCTTCACAAAGGATATCAGCGCGAAGATTCTCATCACAAGGGATCCAGATGCGATTAAGATAGCAGAGAATTCCACTCAGATTAGGGACAAAGTGCGCTTCCGCGCCACACGCTAACTCGGCGCGATGGTTACCGTTACTGATGGATGCGCGCTGCGCGTCACGAATACGCGATTCAAGGTTGCTTTGAATCGGCGCGAAGTGAAGCTGGGTGCGCGGCAAGATACAGTTAAGCTGACAGGGTTTTCGGCTGAGCGCGTCGGCTACCACATTAGCCTTACCAGGATGATACCGGATCTCACAATCGTAATCGCTGATGAGTTCGTTCCATCGGCGTTGCCTCATGTTAAGTTCCTTTTGATCAAAGATATGCTGAAGGCTTTTATGGTCAGTGTAAAGGATACACTTAGTACCATAAAGGTAGTGTCTCCAGATCTTTAAGGCAAAAACAACTGCACCAAGTTCGAGATCGTGAGTTGTATAATTCTTTTCATGAACCTTAAGTTGCCTCGATGCGTAAGCGATAACCTTGCCTCGTTGCATAAGAACACAACCAAGACCTTGGTTGGATGCATCGCAATACACGACAAAATCATCATTACCCTCAGGTAGCGCAAGAACAGGAGCTTCACACAACAAACGCTTGAGCGTTAGAAAGGCTTCTTCTTGCTTCGAGCCCCAAATATACGGTTTACCTTTGTGCGTTAGAGCTGTTAAAGGCAAAGCGATCTTTGAGAAGTTCGAAATAAATCGCCGGTAGTAACCAGCTAAGCCCAGAAAGGAACGGATCTCAGAAGGAGAGGATGGCGTAATCCAGTTCTTGATTGCTTCAATTTTGGATGGGTCGACATGAATACCCATCTTATTTACAACATGGCCAAGAAACTGTACTTCATCCGACCAAAATTCACACTTGGAAAGCTTAGCATAGAGTTGCTCAGCTCTAAGCTTTTGCAACACCAACCGAAGATGTTGCTCATGCTCGGCCTTGGTCTTAGAATACACCAGAACATCATCGATAAACACAATCACGAATTTATCCAAGAAAGGCCTACACACCCGATTCATTAGATCCATGAAAACGGCGGGTGCGTTGGTTAGACCGAAGGACATGACCAAGAATTCAAAATGGCCATAACGAGTTCGAAAAGCAGTCTTCGGAACATCTTCATCGCGGATGCGCAACTGGTGATAGCCAGAGCGGAGATCAATCTTCGAGAAACAAGAGGCACCTTGGAGTTGATCAAAGAGGTCGTCAATACGCGGTAAGGGATACCGGTTTTTAATGGTGAGTTTGTTCAACTCGCGGTAATCAATACACATGCGAAACGATCCATCTTTCTTTTTAACGAACAACACCGGAGCACCCCAGGGCGAAGAGCTAGGGCGAATGAATCCTTTAGCAGTCAACTCTTGAAGTTGGCTGGCCAATTCTTGCATCTCAGCGGGTGCAAGACGATAAGGAGATTTAGCTACGGGGGAAGCACCAGGGACAAGATCAATACGGAACTCGACTTCACGAGCGGGAGGGATACCAGGAAGATCATCAGGAAAAACTTCAGGGAAATCACGCACAACAGGGATATCGCGAAGCTTCTTCTCTTCAACAGGTTTAACCACATGGGCTAGAAATGCAATACACTTCTTCCGCATGAGTCTTTGGGCTTCGGCGCAAGACATAAGTTTAAGACCACTGGAGGGTTTTTCGCCGTAAATATGAAGATCACCATTTTCTCGAGGAATGCGAATCAACTTCTTGGCGCAATTAACTTCGGCGCGATTATGCGAGAGCCAGTCCATACCAATAATAACATCAAAGCTTCCAAGAGGCATAGGGATGAGGTCGATCAGAAAATCGTTTTCGTTAAGGTTAAGCGTACAATCCTTAATTACTGAGTTAATTAAAATAATTTCACCATTAGCCAATTCAACTGAAAAATCTTCTTTTAAATCGTTGCGCGGTCGCGCAAGCTTCTGCTCGAAGGCGCGAGAGATAAAACTTCGATCGGCGCCAGTATCAAAAAGTACAGAAGCATAAAATCCGTTAAGCAAAAATGTACCATTAACTACGTCATTATTCGCTTGCGCTTGGTGCGCGGTTATGTTAAAAGCTCGTCCACGCGTCACTTGGTTTGAAATCTGGTTCACCGGATTCGCTTGCGTAATCTGAACTTGTAGTCTTGGACATGCGTTCCGGAAATGACTGGGATCACCGCAGTTAAAGCACGATCTGGGTCGTGGGTTTTGGTAGGTTGGTTGAGGATTCTGCGGGTAGACTGGTGGTGTTGGCGCAATTGGATTGGCGAGAAGGACTCTACAGTTCTCAGCAGTGTGACCAGTACGGCCACATCGGTTACAAAGTCGACACGGGGTTTGGGTTGGGTTGTGAAATCTACAGGTTGGGCAAAAGGGATGGTTTCCTGTGTAAGGTTTCTTAGTTGGCGGGGCAGGGAGTGCTGGATTGGTTAAGGCATAGTTATGGACTGCAGGAGGTGCTGGGTAGGTTGACAGTGGGTTAGGCGCGTAAACTGGGGGTTGGTAAACGGGTTGCTGGACAATGGGCGGGTTGGTAAGCGCATAGGCCTTGCGCCTGCGCTTGAGGTTGTTACGGTTTGAGGGTTCTGGTTTGGTTTCTGCGGGTTCAGGGACAGTTTTGGTGGTTTTGGTCTTCTCAGTTCCCCGCAGGATCAGAGTTCCTGCTCAGACATGGTTGTCGCTGAGCACAGCGGCCAACTCAATGGCGTCAGAGAGGGTAACTGGGTTTCTGGCCCATACAGAATCTTGAATTTCCATGGGGAGACCCCCAAGGAATTTCTCGATTGCTCGGCGTGAAGGGGTAACAAGGTGAGGGACCAGTAAGCTTAGCTCGTGGAAGCGCGTCGCGTACTCGCGCGCTTCACCGCTGTATTGCTTAAGATTCCAAAATTCCTCCTCTAGGCGCTTAATTTCGTTGGGAGGGCAGAATTCTCGCGTCAGAATTTCCTTGAATTCCTCCCATGTCATGCTAGAAGCAGCCTCTGCGCCACGCGCATGAGCTACTCCATTCCACCATGTAAGCGCTCTAGATTCCAGGACACTGGAAGCATACAGGGTTCGTCTGTCTGAGGGGCATTGGGTATGGAGGAAAGTGTTTTCTATCTTCTCGAGCCACTGGAGCATCACGGTGGCTCCTTCGAGACCTGTGAACTTTGGAGGGTTACCCGCATTAAATGTCTTAATGTTATAACTCGAGGTGTTGGTATTGTTTTGGCTCAAAGCTTGGGCTATTGCGGCGGCCATTTCCTGGGAACGTTGCTGTCTACGCATGCGCGAGGCTTCTCTTCTCTGAAATCGGCGAGATAGCGGAGGCATTCTATAAAAATTTTAATTTTAGTTAATATCTTAGTTTTATCGCAAAGTATAACTTTATAGAGCTTGGTTTCGCAGAGTTAGATACTATCAAAAGTTAAAGTAGATTAAATGACCCTAAATGCAGACTTAATAAAGGTAACAAATTCGAATCAAGAATCGACAATTCATGTATCACCATGACTTTCCGAATTCCCAATTTAAAATATACGAGCAAACGAGTATTGGAGATTGACGATTCATGTATCACCATGACTTTTCAATCTTCAATATAAAACATACAAGAAAATGAGTATTGGAGGTTGACAATTCATGTATCACCATGACTTTTCAAGTCTCCAACCTCAGAACATAATCGTAAATGGAAATTGAAAATCAACTATTCATGTATCACCATGACTTTTCGGATTTTCAAACCCAACAAACGAATATGTAAGAAAAATCAATAAAAATCGAAATTCGACAAAAATCGAAATATCGCGAAATAAAACATAAAATCATATACCGCGCAAGCGCGAGCATATTCATAAATAACGAGTAATTAACAATAAGCGCGCAAACATGAGATTTCTCTCATGCGCGAGAAGGGACTCTTAGGTATTCTAGGCCGTTACGTCTAACCACCTATCCTAAAGTCAACCTGGCTCTGATACCAATCTGTAACACCCCGACCAAAGGCGGATTATACGTCGGGGCGCCACATATTGTTTCATTACTCGTGACACTATTGGTGTCAATATTTATTAATACACATTTTATCGCGCACGCGCAGCGGGGAAAATAAAGAACATAAATCAAACATAAATCAATATATTATAAATTATAACATTCAAACATAATTAACTTGTCCTGATACATTTTAATTCTAGGTCCAAAAGTAAAAACGTCCTACGTGTCCACAAGCTCCAAAACAGCTACTGCAAACCTGAACATGTGTTAAAATAAACGTCAAACACTTGCGTGTTGGTGAGAGATCAAGTTTAATACAATACATAGATAACAATAAAATCTGCGCGCAACATGTGTATGTCTGGTTTTCAACAAGGGTGTAATCTGATCGGGACCAACTCTAAGAGACAAGACTGCCAGTGCTCACAATTGAGCTCACAAACAAGACTAACTGTGCAAGTGTAACAAAAGAGAAAATCATAAACGAATGTTCTCCCGTGTTCATCTAATGGTACCATGAAAACTGCGGAATAGACCGTCCATACGGTTAATGATCCACACATACAAATAAACAGCCAAGTCTACGTCCTCAACACATGGGATACTGCGCGACTAAAGTTCATAAACAGTTTAAGACTCAAGTTTTGTATGAACACATGAACATCCCAAAGCATTTAAAATAAAAAGGGATTAGATACGAGATAACTCACTTGATAAACGATGCGGTGAAAGATATGCAAGAATCAACTCTTAAACAAGCAAAGTTAACCTATAATTAAGATTATTGTTTTAACGATCTGTTTTAAGTCTTGATAATAAGTTAGCATAATTAATAAGTAAATTATTATATAATATATATTACCGGAAAAGCAGGGCAGATCAGGGAGGAAGACGGAGGCAGAGAGGGAGGCGGCAGAGAGAGCAAGGAGGAGGTCAGGAGAGAGTAAGTGTTTTGTGTGTGTAGTGTTAGGAAAAATAATACTATTATTTATAGGAAAACCCTAGGAGACACAAACCCTAGAAAAAGGGGGAAAAGATCTCAAAAAGTAAAAGAAAAGATATCAACGGTAAAAAGTTCTGAAAAGTAAAGATATCAAAAGATATGGCAGCTGCAGGGGGCAAGATAAAGCTGACAGGGAACAGTAAAAAAAAACATGGGCGGTTCAGATAAAGGTACTGGTCAAGCATGGCAAAAGCAGATCTCAAAAGATAATGTCAGTCACTTTTTCTATCAACCAATGGGGTTGGTACGCATGCTGCGCCGAAAGTAACTATTCAGACATTAGATAGGTTAGGTCAACAGCTCAGAAGAAAAGACATTACAAAAGCAAACGGCTAGAATAAACAGAAGACTAGACTAAAGGGTCAAGCGCGAGAAGGCTGAGTGCGCGAGCGCGAAGGCTGGCACAACAAACCTTAGCGCACTGCGGGAAGAATCACATCCTTAGCGTGCTGCGTGAAGAACAAGAATTCTAAGCGCATCGCGGGAAGAACATACATTCTTAGCGCATTGCGGGAAGAACATGCATTCTTAGCGCGCTGCGAAGAGTTCTCTTCACGCATCGCAGGAACAAGATGTCTTCACGCAGGCTTCCATGTAAGGAGTCTGGCGCGTGGAGCTGCAGACATCCTTAGGCGGGAAGAACCAAAGGACAAGCAAAGAGGAGGGAAACAAGGCGTAAGGGCGGGACGGCGACAAGAGGGAAAAGAAGGCGGAAAGAGAGAAGGAAGAGGGAGGGGACGGCGGAAAGAAAGAGAGAGAAAAAGGCGGGAAGGAAAATATATATTATTATTAAAAGTAAAATATAAGTATAAATAAATATTAAATCATAAAAGAAAGAGATCGGGTCAGAGAAACGGGTACCTGGGTCGGGTCGGATCAGGGCAGATGTCACAGTATATTGGTCTTTTTGTCCTTTTGAGCAAAAACTCAGTTAAAATGACATCGGAGCACCAGCTCTTACCCGGATCTCCGGCAGCTATCTCCGCAGTGGAACCACCGTGTGGAGTCACCTTATCGGTTTTCCGATGATACCCATTTCAACTATGATCGATATTATTTTCGAGAACACCATACAGTGATGGATCTTAATAATATTAATATTAATAATAATAAACAAGATTCATACGTGCCGCCGTCACAGCCGGTTGTTGAAGCTGAATCCCCATCTCCGCCGCCACAGCCGCCGTCACCACCATCTCCGCTGCCGGAGCAGAAACCGGAAGTAATCAAAACTTATTATTCTGTGTCTGGAGCTGATGAGCAAAAAGACAACAGCTTGGAGTTGAATAAAGTGTTGCCGGAAGTGAAAAACAAGTTACCGGAAAATCAAGATTCCGAGCAAAGAACAGAAATTGGAGTGAGAAAAAGAGTTAAAAAAGAACGGAGAAGAGCAAGAAGCTCAGAACCCAGAAAAATGGTGCCAGAAATTAACGATTTTGCGGCTGAACCGTCGTCTCCGACGGAAACATCTACTTCGTTAGAAAGCCACCACCACCACCGTAAAACAATCTGTACTGCCACACCGAAAACGCCACCGCTCACAGCCCAACCACCACCACCACCACCACCACCACACCCTACAACAACAATGACCACTCAAATCGTCCTATTACCGACCCCCTTGTTTCTCACCGCCGAAAAACCTGGAATCACCGATGATTAGATGGTGGCGGTACTGTTGCAGGTTTTAATCCGAAAACTTGAGTCGATTGAAGCTTCTGATGGTGCGTTTTAAGTTTTAATCCCTATATCAGAGATGGCGGTGACGCTGTTGCAGGTCCGCCGGAGAAGACGAGTGAAAAGAACAAACCGGCGGAGACGGCGGCTTCTTACGAGGAGCAAGGGGGTTGATGGAAAAATCGGGTAGGAGATGTTGGTGAACGGTTGTGTGGTCAGAGATTTCGGTAGACGGTTTTGTGGCCGGAGTTGTTAGTGACGACAGTTTCCGACATTGGGTGGTGTTCAGGCATGGTGATGATGGTGGCGGCGATTCTGGCATGGTGGTTGGTGACGGTAGGGTTGGTTTATTTTTAGATACGAACAAAAATCAGAAATTAAAACCCTAAAAAAGAGGTGTTTTGTGATAGAACCCTAATTCCAAACGAATCAGAATTGAGGACGATGGTGGATGAGGGAATCGGAGATGGAGCGGTGGCTGGTGGCGGAGCTATGGTGGCGGTGGTGATGGTGTTTGAGGAGTGGTTATGGTGATGGTGTGGTAGAACATAGAGAGAGAAGTGAGATGAGGCAGCACAGAAGAAGAAGAAGAAGAAGAAGCAGGGTAGGCAAAAAGACAAAACTACCCTCACATGCTTCTCACGTGATGGGATTTAACAGAGTTTTTCTAACCCAGTTAGCGTAAAGGACATAACTTGTAGGAAAAAAAAGTTTAAAGTACACCGCCTGCAAGGAAACTTAGAAAAGGACACGAACCGTAATTTGGCTTTTTTTAAAGGACAAAATTTGTAATTCTGTCTTGAAAATATGAAAAGGCATTTGTGGTTTAAAATTGATACTGTGGTTTAAAAGACATTATAAATATCACCAACAGCCTGTTTTCCCACACACTCGAAGTAAAATGGCAACAGCGTCGTCATCGGTGTTAGTAGCATTGAAGAGCTTGTTCATTGTACTGATGTGTATAATAGCAGCTGCTCTTGCTTACACATTAGTGAAGGACGGCGACTCGTCTTGTTTCGACCTAAGTGCACTGTAATTTACAAACTTAGATGATACATCTCTCAAACTTATTATTAATATTTTTTGCTTACTAATATAAAAATTTATTTGAAAAGTTTGTTCTACAATTTCTTTGATGATTAAGTATTTTATTTGCTATTTGTTATTGTGAATTGGCTTCCTTCAAAACTACAAATAGAGTGTCAATTAAGGTTATGTGTTTAAGCCATATTCTCTTACTTTGTTGTAGGTGGACACAGGTGATGAATGTAGATGTTGTTGCGTTTATAACTCCTGTAGTAGTGAGCAAGTTAATTTCATTTACAAGAAAGTTTTTGTTTCTTTGATATTTATTAACTATTTACCTACATCGCATAGACACACACATGTATATGTGTGTATATAGATAAACGATCCGACACTTTGAAACATCGATTTTCAATAACCATGCTAATTCTAAAATCACAACTATGCGAGCCGGTCTTCATCCACCTCTGCTCCCATTGATTATGTCAACCTTCACCATCACTATTCAGCAATCCGCCACCGTCCAACGATTTCGTTCACCGTCGCGACCATCATCTACCGTCGTGAACACCATCTTCTTCCGTCACGACCTTCAATCGATGTTCACAAGTCAGTTGATCAAATTGACCAATTGAAATTTAAATTGTTGAACTTAATTGATCAATTAACCTTAAAATTGATCCAATTAATCATCATTTGAAGCTTTAATCGATCAATTTTGAGTTTTGAGTGATTGGTTTTAACCTTGAATGTATCAGGATTTAAGCCTAAAACTTTTAGGTTTTTTAACTAAACATTTTAGATTTTAAACCTGAACGCTTTATGGTTGGGAATTTGGCTAGAACGTTTTTGGTTTTTTAACACTGAACGTATTTCGCGTACCTAATATACGTTAATCAATTATTGTACGTTAGTGCATATATATATATATATATATATATATATATATATATATATATATATCAAGGGCAAATTAAGACGATTAATTTTAAGAGTTTTCAAACTATAAAATACATGGTACCACTCATACACAATGTTAAAGAGGGGAGAAATCTTCATTAAATCATTAAATCTCAGGTGTATTTTAAATTATTCAAATAAAGTAATAACGTTGTCCCCTGATCATTTTTTGTTATTTTAAATAATAGATACAAGTGACCCTTCATTTTTAACTTTTACTTAATAACTTTATTTACTTTTTTATTGTATTCTGTATTTTTAATTACATTATGCAATTAAAAAAGGAGCTTACCATTGCGACGAGCTCATTTTTATCAACGTTTCGATATAAACTTTGTTCAATACCAAGTTGCTGATTATAATATACAATTTAACGAAACATGAATGTACAACCTAAATATGCAATTATAATAAAAAAAAATAATTGTTAAAGCATCTAATGCTTACCTATTTTTTATCATAAAGATATAGACAAGCCCTCCAAATACTACAACTCAAATTATGGTATTCAATAAACTTCAAGAATCTTATTTACTTTTTCACTTCTATAATTTAAATACAAAAAACAGTAACAAAATTATTTTTTAACCATAAGACATAATAATTCAATTAGTGATGTTAAATTAACTGGTTGGATTAATCATTACATTTTTATACACAATTCTCTAAAATAAATAGTTGCCATTAACAATTTAATCGGACGATCATACACACCAAAGAGAATTCCAAATTGCATGCTTATCCTTCTCATCGTACTCATGCAATCCGATATGAATTATATTAAACTTTATACAGGAGAAATAGTAAATATAAAGTGAATTTGTAAGGAACGATGCACACAATTTTAAACAATTGACCACATTATTTTAATAATTTCAAATACTATTGGAAATTCAAATACCATGAACACCCATAATTGTTAGGTGATTACAAAAGGTCGGTGTTTAAATACGTGCTCCATCACGCGGGCACCCGTCTAGTTTGTGTGATGTTGTTATGTTTTGTCTCCCCGAAAAGATCGAGTCAAATAATTTGTACTCAAATATGGCTGTACGCTTTTTAGGCTTGGTTCTTCTACAAGGAATCTAGCTGGATCAAGAGAGTTGTTTTTATGATTGTGATATTTTGGTGCGGAAGGTAATCTTATTTTCGCTTATGAGTAGCATGACACGTTTAAAAGCATATAAGTTTTAAGTGTTTTATATCAACTTTGTATTACCTCTTTTACAGTTTTGTTACCTGTGGATACATTGTTTGGCTGTTGTTCAAGTTGTCACCTGAAGAATCTTTAAAAGATCCAATATATTTTGTGCTGGTGCGACGTCAAAACCGGTAAGAATAAAGGACATTAGTCATAACTCATACTCCTAACATATACTCTTTTCATATATATTTTCTCTTAGTTTTATGTGATCATAAGTCTCACCAAATTAATAATGTGACAAGGTATATGCTTCTAATTTTATTTATATATATATATATATATATATATATATATATATATATATATATATTTGTTAGGCATGCCAATATGGGACGCGTGACACGGTTTTCTCATATAATTACAGCAAAAGTAATTGTGACTGCAATAGGTTGCTGCCTGCTGGGGCTAATAATTTACGCGTATTCCGTTCTTGGATTTCCATTCTATGCAGAAGTGCTCACACCGTAAACTTCTTTTCGTTTCCTAAGTGTTTTTTTTTTGTTGTTAAAAGTAAAACAGAATATTTTTTCTTCTGTGTGTGTAAATTTGATATTAATAAACTCTCACAGGTGCATGATAACAGCGCTGGTTTGTTTCCACGTCCACATTGTAGTTTTCTCTGTATGTTACCATTCACAAGATTTTGCTGATTTAATTAATTTCTAATACTTATACAAGTGTTTATTGATTTAAGGTGTGGATAGCATATAAGGAATCAAGTTGGACAGGTGCTGTTCTTTGGATACTTGGACTTGTATGTTTTAGTGGGTAAGTATATATTTCACTCCCACACTCATGGGGCATGACATGAACATTAGTTGCTTTATTAGATTCAGATCCTCAAAATGATACAGGTTTAGTGTTGTTTATTTGCTGATGATTAATGTTGTTTCTTTTGACAGCTTTGGCATATGCGTGTACTTAGTGCGGGAATTGTCCTATCTCTCACCAGAACAGCGTGTTTTCTTTATACTTTTCAACAAAAATAACAGGCAAGTCCAACAAGTTCTATTTATATTTATACTAGTTTAAGGCCCGTGTATTACACGAGTAATTGTTGAAAATTTTAAACTTTGACCATTAAGTGAAATACAGTCAACAAATTGATCATATATTGTTAATACAATTACAACTAAATTAAAATTACAGCAATTACATAACTAATATTAAACAAATATGTTACAAATAAGTAAAAACTTCCTTTTACACTACATTTGTGATTGTATTAGCAGGTATGCATTGTTTATCAAAAACCAAAATATTTAGTTCATGTCTGCTTGTAACTCTTAATAAAGTAACATATAGGCCTGCTTATAACTCTTGATATAGCCATATAGTTGTCCGTGTGACAAAAAAGGTTCTCCAAGTACATACCAACTCTAAATAAATGGCAATATATATCCATGATACTAATAAAAAAAAATATTCATACACATAAAATATCATAGCTTTTAATAAATTAATATGATGTCATGAGAACATATGCTCATGTTTATCTATAAAAAACATTATTATCCCAAAAACCATATACCTGAACTTTGATGATATAATCATCCTTAGAATCTTTACAATTTAAAATTGATTGATCGTAATAAATTTATTGTCATTAATATTCTGTGTATGACAAATTTTTAATTGACTTTATATGTTACAATTAAAAATTATATAATCAAGCAACATAAAAACCGAAAATTTAAATATAATAAAATGATTTGTTTATTTCATATGAATGTAATTGCCAGGAAAATGAAAAATACATACTAACATTAAAACCATGCTCAAATAATAGTGATTATTCTAAGTTAGAAGAATATTAGAAGATTTAAAGTTGCATAAAGTGAAGGTAGTGATTCTTATTTATAATCGTTGAAAGTAGGGCCGCCACTTTTACCCGTAACATGAAACCCAACCCAAGAAAACTCGTACCTGAACCCAAACTAACCCGACCCGAGAAACTCGAACCCAAGAAAATACTAACCCGAACCTGAACCGCAGTAATTCGGGTTGGTTCTTAGGTCCGAATTCTAGATTTCGGGTCAACCCGAAAACTTTTAGTTTTAAAATCATATGTATTTTTAGGTATTAAAGGCTAAGCCTTAGCCGGTGATGTTATCAGGATTTAGTCCAATTCGATTGTTCTCATTCCACATGTTATGAATTGAATGCTTATTGTTTATTATTTTGAATATAAACAGTAATAAACACTTTAATTAACACTTCAAAGTTCACTAATCGTCACTTATCAATCCATATGGAGAATACTTATTATATGTAGTAATGGATTTAGTTGGAATAAATCTATAATTTTAATGTCATATATTGAAATGACTTAAAAGATAAGGATCATATATGAAAATTGGTTGAAAAAAAGGTAAGGAGGACTATTGTATTGACAAGTGGCAAAAATAGTAGGCTTTTATTATAATAGATAGAAGATAGATAGATAGATATGTATGTGTGAACCTACAGACATCCCATGTGTTATATGGCTTGTCAATACCAACTCTACTTTAGTGTTTTTAGTATTTAACTACCCCATGTTTATAATCACCGGCCAATCTCATAAATATATTTATTCATCATGTGTATAATATGTATCATCTTTAATTTATATGTCAAGATTAGGATGATACAACAAGACTATTATAAGTCGTACGTACGTACAAGTATACAACTGTATTTTTTTTCTTCCAAGTTAGTCATGTTTATGACACCTTAGAAGCAAATAACAGATCAATAAGTAATTAATATATTTAACTTTGAAATCTTGCCTCCTAAGTAAACAACGTGGTGTTTTACTCTTTTAACTTCTATATAAGTGTATGAATACAAGATTCCAAGAAATTAGCTCATGTGGCAAGACGAGTTACAATCATGAGCACTAACGTATGTATGATATAAGTGTTTTGAGTATTGATCATATATTCATATGTTAAAATACTTTTGTGGGTATTATTAATTTCATGTTTTGTTTAATTATTGATCTTGTCTTGAATAATATATCAAACAGGAAGTCCCCTTTCCATTCAATTAACGGTTTGAAAGGCCGACTTAGCGTACATACATTAGGAAATTCACTATATATCTACAACTAAAATTTACCTATGATGGGTTTAATTTAGTCTAGTATAATTATTATACAATTCGAACCATTAAAACCCCGATCTGCTTTATGGTTATAACTTTTCTCCAGTTCTACGTATTTTCCGTTTTCTCTATAAGCAAGATAGATGTTGCTGATGTTTGTTTCTTTCTTGGGCAGAATCTTAATTTTCAAAGTTCTTGATTTGTTTTAATTCTTGCAGAGATATGACGTCAAGCGATCCTCTATTGGTGAAGCACTGAAGCATTCTTATGTGTAAGTACGATTTGCAACAACATGTGCGTTTCATTTTTCTTTTAATAATAGCAGCATTGAGCTCTGTGATGTAGAGGACTCAAGTCTTACTTGAGATGTTGGTTTAAATTTATGGTGTGTATGGGTTTGTTTTTGTTTTAAAAACTTACGCTACTGTAATGTGAATTCTATGTACGTGCCGAGTAATTCTATAATGGGTAGTGGCTGATGTATTATAAGAGTTTTTATGTTGTTGATTTTCATGTATATATTAACTAAATGTGCCAATGCCAACCTTATATTATGATGCTCAGAAGAACTAAAGATTAACAAAACACGGGAACCATCCGAGAAGAAACTTATATATCATTAGGAAGATTTTATGAGAGGATACGATACGTCTATACTAAACTTTGAAAGTTGAAAACACAATACGAGAGATTAGGGTCTGCTAATTACAACCTTTACCTTAACTTTTTTTCCCAAACACAAATAACTCACAAAAAGATAAATTGCTAATGTTTCGACATTGAATATTTTTTATTTTTACGAATAACATGTATCAAACAAGCCCCTGGATGTCCTAAACGATGCTGCCAGGGGTCTTTAGATAAAGCAGCCAAAACTGACGGAGAAATCACTTGGGAATGCGCTGTCCATGGAGCGGCCGGTAAGCAGATAAAGTGATTGTAGTTTATCACATTAGCGCATGATGGCAGGTCCAGTTAATAAGTTTTCTGAGTTTTATAAGTGCAACAGACGTGACAATACAAGCCAATGGTCTGACGATTAAGTCATGAGCTACGCTAAAAAAGAGTACAACGGAGAGATGAAAGCTATTTTTAAGTAAGGGTATGTGTGGATGTTGTTAAACGTGAGCCAAAATGGGCCAAACCGATTCAATCAAAGAGGAAGAAGACTTCAACTTCGAGAGACTAGATCATATCATCTCCGGATGCACATACAACCATCAATGTCAATCTAGAAAACACAAATGATGAAGTGGCGTTCAATGTTGACGACGAATTACAAGAGCTATCGCACTCAACTAGCCAAGTGGAAAAAAAGTAATGAATAATGAATCTTGGTTTTAAACTTTTGTCCTGAGTTTTGTTAACCATTTAGTAGTAAGTTTGTGCTTGAAACTTTTGACCCAAAATAATGAATTTCATCCATAAATCCAATAGCAGACAAGTTGGTTCTGGCTTTTATGCGGTTTGCCACCGTTCAACTTGCTACGGTGCTATTTGGCCTTGGAACAAGGTATAACTGAAACCGAACTGTAATTTCTGGTTTCAGAAAGTAAAAAAAATAAATAAACAAACTAAACCAGACTTGATAAACTCTGTTGGGTTAAGACTTAAGAATCTTGGGAAATCAAGAACACACTGCAAGATTTTAGAAACCCCAATTTGGTTTCTGAAGAAACACTAAGCGACCCCGAGTAGATTATGGATAATCTGGGGGTTAAGTAATGTTTCCAACGAGGGTTAGGTCCGGCAAAGAAGGATGTTCTTCAGATGACCTGCAAAACAGACACCGTGAGCTCGTCACTGAGAAGGGGGGGTTCCTCCTTGTGACCACCCTCCGGCGTGAGAATCAGACTAGATTGCTTTGAATATAAGTGTATATTGAGAGAAATAGCTAGTGAAGGTAAAATACCAGATGATGATACCGTTCCAAGGTGTTGGAGTATTTATAGCCGAATGTAGGTTTCCAAGCAGGTACAGCCAGTTGTATAATATTCCTGTTCTACCAACTACGGGCTACGCACGTGCCATGCTGGTTGGTGGGTAGGCAGCGGCTGATAGTGACCAGGCCGGCTGTGTACTATTCATTTTCCACCAACTGCATGCTATGTGCGTGCCACGACAAGGGTTGGTGAGTAGGCAGCGGCTAATAGTGACAAACAGTACTAGAGCATGCTCCTCGCACTGTTTGTCGGTGAGCTGTCACCCTGTGATTGGTTCATGGGCTGCTTTGGTCAGATCTTGTCTATTTTGTCCATACCTTGGCAGGTATAGTACAAAAGATCTTCCAGAAGCATACGGACTGGCTCATTCGGGCGGGAGTATTCCCGCCTTGCTCATTCCTTCAGGTGAAACTGAATTATTGAGTTAGTGCCTTGTGCGTGTAGCCTTGCTATTAGTGCGGGTAGCCTTCCCTGATGGCTTGTATCCGCAGCTGCGGGGACAGGCGGGGTACTTCACCATTGGGAGGCTTTCCCTGCGTGAACAGCTGGCGTACTGCGCGTAAGGTCTTCATCTCTGAGCATGGTGAGTCCTGCGGAACCAGTTGGTCCTTGCGCAAACGTCCTTCTTCAAGGTGAGTCTTGCAGGTCCAACTGGGCTCTGCTGGGACCTACCTCTTCAGTTTCCATGCAAACTAACTATAAAGCAGCATGCTTTCATAAAAGTTTATTATTATCATTAACAAACACAAATTGCAAATCTGATTCTTAAATACTCGGTCTCTAGCCCGCTTAGTAGAGAGGCGTGCCTCTTAAAGGGGAGGTCATAGGTTCAAATCTGGTCAGGGTTGTGTATTCACTGTATTGTTGGTGTAGACTAGAGTAAGAGGAAAAATTTGTTGTTCAGAAAAAAAAAATACTCGCTTTAATATGAAAGCAGCATATGTCTTTAAATTAAAAAAAAATAAAAAAAAAAATAAAAAAATAACACACACACAAGAAGAATCTTCAAAGATGTTCATTGCAAGCTCCCAAACTAATATTTTAATTAACAAAAATGCAGAATTCAAAGCTATTTATTGGATTCACTATAAGACATCATCAGCAAAACAAAATCTTAAAAACTATTGTTACTGGCCCATTTTTGATCTTTTCTTCTTTCCACTTCAATTATGACTCAAATCAATATAGAATTTCTTCTTTTTAAAAAACTGTTTTCCTAATATAGAATTTGATTACTAAATGTTAGGAAAACCAGCACTCGAACTTACAATGGTCTCATCAGGTAACAAAGATGAGGGAGGATATTCAATCTATAAGAGAACTAGAAAATAACAAAAAAAAAGTATGTGAACTAATAACTTAGGTGCTGTTTGTTTTTCCTCAGAAGCACTTCTCCACCTCTTTTGTCTGCACTGAGAAGAGGGCGCGCAGACGTTAGGCTCTGCAGTGTGTTTGTTTTTTCGAAGACGTTTCATTAAAAAACGTCTGCGCGCCCTCTTCTCCCAGAAGTGTTGGTATTATTACTTCTTTAACCTCTTCTCCCAGACCGATCATCATCCTCCTCCTAACCCTAACCACTCCTCCTCCTCTCCACTGCCGCCGTCCGCTCCACTCACCAAGCCGGCTACCTCCACACCGCCGGCCGCCGTCCGCTCCACTCACCAAGCCGGCATCTTCTTGAAGGTATGCTTTCTTTCTATTCTTTTCATTTTAGTGTTGTACGACATCTGTCTTTTCAATTTTCATCTCATATTAATATTATTATAATAATTATTATTTATTATATATTACCTAGCTTCTGCCTATCGCCACCACCGTCCGCCACAACCGTCGGCCACCACCGCCACCGTTCGATCCAAATCCACCATAACCAGATCATCGTTCCAAATCCTTAACCGATTTCACATTCCATTTCGCTAAAACGAACGAACCTTCATCAACACGTTACTCAACCTAGGGTTTTAGAACGTAACTATAATTAGGGTTTTCTACTCGTTATTTTCATACACGCGGTCTAATTTCAATCGATTAACCAGATCAATTTCGCTAATCCAAACTGTTAATATTTGATTTGATTAATTTCTAAACATGCGAGGGCTGCAGAAATCCAAACGAGTTTCCTGGGCCTCGGATTTAAGTCTGTGTCAGGTATACATAATACGCGGTTACGATCGGTTTCGGTTCGGTTGTTGGACTGTTAATTAATTAAGTATTACTTCTGCAATCTAATACAGAGCTGCATGTTGACTCTATTGACTTAAATATATTGATGATATAAAATTTTAAAACTTATTTTGATGAAATGATTGTCATCTGTGTTAAATAACAACTTATAATGCTGAAATGAGAATGTTAGTGTTGAATTTGCATTATAGTTTAAATGGTTTCGGAATTGAAATACTTGCATTATCTGTGGTTGAATTGTTTGCTGTTGGATACTGTGTTTTATGATATTGATGATGCATTGTGACTTCACAATTTGTGATGAAATGAGTTAATAACTGTCATCTGTGTTAGAAATCTATAATACTGAAATGATAATATTGGTGGTGAAATGATAATGCTGGTGTTAATTTGCGTTAACGTTTAAATGTGGTTGTTTAAATGTGGTTCTTGGCATGCATTAGTTTGGCTGAGGATGAAGTGGTTTCTGAATTGAAGTACTTGCGTTATCTGTGAATGAATTTTTTCATATTATTTTTTGTTGTAGTGATGATGCTTTGTGACTTAAGATTTTTGTTGGATGATAAGTTATCACTTTATAGGTTGTATTTATATAGTGGGAGGATGATTTTCTTCGAATGTATACATAATGCTTGTTTTACTTGAATATCTTGAGTTAATGAATGAATTATACATTTGAATGTGGTTCTTGACATGCATTAGTTTGGTTGAGGATGAATTTGTTTGCTGCTGGAAATGTTCTTTTTGTGTTTCGTTGGATGATAAAGTTATCACTTTGTAGGTTGCATCAAGCTTTGTGACTTCACATTTTGTGATGAATTGAGTTAATATCTGTAACCTGTGTTAAAGATGTATAATACTAAATGATAATGTTGGTGTTGAATTTGGTTCCTTTATTTTTTCGGATGTGTGAGGTTGTAATGTTTCTTGACATGCATTATCTGTGATTCTGTGAATGAATTTGTTTACTGATCTCTAGGTCAAAAAGTGGAATGAGATGCTAAAATAAACATTGAGAATACTTGGGGAAAGGTTGCTCTGTTTTGACATTTGCTAACATAAAGACAGATTTTAGCTACTAATCATTTAATAACTTTTTTGAAGAGTCAAAATGGGTTTTTTTTAACAGAATTGTTGTTTTAATAGAATTGTTGTTTCTTGTTAGTTGATCATAAAAATGGTAGAGAAACAACATTGGTCGAATGAGCAAATAAAATGTTTATTAGAAACATGCATTGAAGAGAAAAACGTTGTGGGTAAAAAAGGGTTGAGTTTGCACAAAGAATCGTGGGCTAAGGTAATACGGGTTCTTAAGGAAAAGTTTGGATTGGATTTGAGTCAAAAAAAAGTCAAAAACGCCTATGATAATCTTAAAGCCAAATACATAGGATGGTTGTATTTGAAAAACAAAACCGACAACATCTACAACCCTCAAACAAATACCTTTACCTTAACGAACGAGGAATGGGAAGACTTTAAGAAGGTATGTTCATATATTTTTATTTTTTAACATCTACCTCTACCTTAAAGTCCACCCCTAGTTTATTTTTTAACATCTACCATTATTTTTTTAGGGGCATTCGAAAGCGGCATCCTTAAAAACAACTCCATTAGCATTTCCTGAACTTCATGCACAACTGTTTGATGAGAACATTGCCACGGGGAATCGCAAGTGGACCTCAACCCAAACATCAGTGGTTGGATCATCCTCTTGTCATCGGCTCCAATCGGTCCAACAACTGATGATTATAGACAACACAGAAGATGATGCCTGTACCGGGCCTACTACCGGGCCTACTACCGAGCCTACTTTTGAGCCTACTTTTGAGCCTACTCCTGAGCCTACCCCCAAAAGGGCTAAAACCTCAAAACCATCATCATCTGTCACTTTTGAGGATTTAGCACTTCACATGAAAAATGCTTTGTTACATTTGACTAGGGAAAAACCTGAAAAAAAACGCCCGGTAGTTACAACAGTTTTTGAGTGTTCTGAGAAGTTAAGTTTGGTTGGGTTAGAGCCGACGGACCCTCTATATTTGGTTGCTTTTCATATTTTTGGAATGTCCACGGACATGAGAGAGGCGTGGATGGCATTGCCAAATGTTCCCGTCGTGTTAAAAGGGTGGATCGAGATGACGGCTAAAAATTTAGGACTTTTGAAGTAGTTTTTGTTTTGTTGAAAACATTATTTGTTTTTTGTGTATGTTTTTTAGTTATGTTGAAAACATTCTATGCTTTTTGGTTAAGTTTAACACATTGTATGTTATTTTATGGCTAGGTGACATGGTTGTTTATGCTTTATGATAATGGTTGTTTATGCTTTATGACATGGTTGTTTATGTTTTATTAACAAGTTCATAATGAATAATGATGAGAAAATACTTCTGGTAGTTGTTATGTACTTCTATATCCGCTTTTTTTGGAAGAGGGGTTTGAAACGAAAACGAGACAATGATTCGTTAATGACGGGACATAAATACACGTTAGAGTTATTGCAAGGAAATCCCAAACAATGCATTGAATTGTTACGCATGTCCCGTGAATCATTTGTTCGACTATGTGCACATTTTAGAACAAATTATTCGTTAAAGGATAGTAAACATGTTTCGGTTGAGGAAAAGATGGCTATGTTTTTGATGATAATCGGCCATAACCAACGTTACGTGGTTATCAAGCGTAGATTTCAACACTCAAAGCAAACAATTCATAAATTCTTTCATGAAGTGTTGGATAAAATGATGCTTTTCGCCAAAGATATGATAGTACCAACTTCTTTCAATCCGAATCCAAACATTCCGGGACATAACAAGAGGCTACGAAAGATTTTTAAAGGAGCGGTTGGTGCACTTGATGGGACCTTGATACATGCTGTTGTTCCTACTAGGCAACAAGATTTATATAGAGGAAGGGGAAAGGGTGATTGTTATCAAAACGTATTAGCAATTTGTGATTTTAACATGATTTTTACTTTTCTTGTGGCCGGATGGGAAGGGGTAGCACATGATTCTAGAATATTATCAGAGGCATTATTAGATCCACACGCGCCATTCCCATTTCCACCATCAGGTATTTTTATTGTTTGTTAATTATTTCTATGTTAGTTTAATATTGTAATTAATTGAAAATATTTACAGAGAAATACTATCTTTGTGACGCCGCGTATGCACACATACGAGGATTTATGGCTCCATATCGTAATGTGAGGTATTGGCTTGGAGATTTTCGTCGGAGACGTGCGTTAACCAATAAAGAAAAATTTAATCATGCACATGCAAAACTTCGAAACGTCATTGAGCGTGCTTTTGGTGTCTTGAAAGCAAGATTCCCTATATTGAAGAGGATGGCACCATTTCCATTGGAAACACAAAGGAACGTTACCGTTGCATGTTTCGCACTACATAATTTTATTAGGAAACAAGGTTTGGACGATGAGTTGTTTACACAATACGATCAACCCAATGTGTCGATTGGAAATAGTCGTGGGCAAATTGATGCTGATGAAGACGAGGTTGAAGCACTTGGCACTGCATCAGATCGGGAATATATAACTCAGTTAAGAGATGAAATTGCTGAGCAGTTAATGCAAAATACGGAATAAATGATTTAAAAAATGTTTGTGGTATTATGAATATTATTTCAGTGTTGTTGACTATTATTTAAATTTTGATGTTGAAGACCTTTTTTATTTATATTTCAGTTTATTTAAATTTCAGCTTATTTTAGCAGTCTGCAGATGTTAAAAAACAAACAGTCTTCTTGTTGCAGACTGCAGAGTTTTAGTCCACCTCTTCTGCTACAGATGTTGGCAGACGTGGTTTCGCAGTCTTCTGACATTTTACCTCTGAAAAACAAACAACACCTTAAAGTTCAATCCCAATAAACTGCATCTCTAACTACATTGCCATGCTCCCGGGACACTACAAACAACACGACCTCTAATTTCTTGTTTAAGGGGCACTCGATACAGAATCTGACATATACAAACATACAAGTAACCTCTTCATGATACAATCAATAGATGCTTTCCTACACTGTTGAAATATTTGGTTTTTCTTTTGTGTGTCATCCAAGGGTAAAATTGTCATTTTAATACGTCTTCTCGTTCAAATTTGAACCACTTCCAATTTGCGTACATATTTTCTTCATCAATGAAGGGCAAGGTGTCCAATGAAGGTTGTTCTGACTTTCGAGTAGGTGAAACGGGTGGAATCTTTTGCCTGTACTTCTTTGCCATTTCTGCAGCTTCTGAAAATACTTTCTGCATAATAAAAACAACCTTAAATTATCGAGAAAAGGGCATTTTGGTTAAAAAAAAAAAGAAAGATATAAACTACCTCCTTGTTTGACAGGAACAAGCCCGGTTCACTCTCAAGCTCTGCAGTACTGCTTCACAAGATCAAAGATTAATAAACATTATGCTAAGAAAAAAACTTAATACACTTGTACGAAAGGGACAAAGGGTAGTTTGGTCATTTAACCTGAGGGAGATTTTGTCAGGGAACAATGATTTCACGACCAAAACTTTGACTTTTTCATCAAGCGCTAGTGCATCAGTGACGGTATCAAGTTCTCCTCGAGTGATATTAGATATATGCAACAATCCACTGAAATAATATAAGAACAGCTAATGAGAAACATGAAGAAATAAATCAAAGTCAAAAAGTTGTATTTTGATATTATATAATCACCTTCGATTACTTTCACCGATCCTTATTTGAGCACCATAAGGAAATATTTTCCTCACTGTTCCTTCTAAAAGTGTTCCTTCTTTAAGATGCATTGTATTCTGTAAATGTTACACATTCTAGATATTATTGACATATGTAACAATATTAAGCAGAATAATCTCATTAGAAACGCTATTAAGACTATAATAAAGGGGTAATACCATAAAAAACAAACATTTTATGCCATTTTAAACAAATTTAGGGTCTTTTTTTTTTGCAAACTAAAAGGCATCTTAGTGTTGTACGGTATTAACCCTACAATAGAAAAACACTTTTTAAATTAATTCTGGAAATAAAAATATAATGTGGTAAAAATATAAAATTTAACGAAAAGAGATGGTAAACTCCTGATGATGTAAGAAAAAGAGAAAAAGACCGACCCAGGCTTCCTTTTGACTAAGAATCAAGTCGTTTGTATCCTCGCTTATTCGAGTAATTTGAACATACATGCGACGTCCCACCTACACTTATCAACAATTCCCATCAATAACTGCCAAATAATTTGAATATTTGCTAATAACCTCCAAATAGTGAAGTAACTTACATTTTCTTTCAACTCGGTGAAGTTATTAACACGATTGACGAGTTCAACTTTAGGAAGAAAAGCACGTAATCCCTACAAAAATCAAAACTCTTAAAATAAAAATTCCTAAAAAATAAATACAGTGTTGAGAAAGTCAAGATAATTAGAGCTAAACCTCAATTCTTGTGAGAAGACCGCCAGTATTCCACTCTGTAATTTTAACCTCTATTGGTTCATTAAATTGCTTAATCTGCAGGAACCATGATCTTAGTGCAACTATATCAACAAAAAAAATCAAGTGCGTTGTGCATAACAAAAATAAAACCTTGATTTTCATACAAAAGTGACTAGCATGAGTTCGCATGTATCATACAAGTTATAGATGTTTTACGGTGCACACACATAGAATTTATTGATCCAAGAAGCACAAAAAGGCTTAATAAAAAGTTACATGTCTATCTAATATTACGCTTACACATACCAAAACCATCACTAGTCAAGAAAGTAATGTCATTTAGCTAATTAAGAACTCACTAACAAAAATTTATCAAAATTTCAAAATCCTTTTTTTTTTCACAACTTCATCAAAAAGCTTAAAGAAATGAGAAAAAAACCTGCCACACTCGATGCCAGGCCAATTTGCGAAACAACCGACGCATGGAAATTAACGGTCTACCACTAAGAGTCCTACCCAAAACTTCAGCAAACAAAACCGTCCCGTGCTCAACAACCGGCTTCCCTGGCATCAGACCGCCACTTAACGCCTCCTCGTTTCTCACAATTCCCATCTTCCCATTCACCATAAACTCTTCCCCATTATCCTCAAAATCACACAACAAAGAATCCAACTCCTTATCATACAAAGGAAGCATCTCTTTCATTAACATTGTCGCCAACAAATCCGCACCGATATTAACATCGAGCTTATACTCGTTCCCGGAAACCACCACACCGACAACATAATCACCCGGTTGCGGGTCATAATACTCTACAGAAACCATCTTATCCTCATTTTCATCAACTAAACTATCCTCAATTACATCTTCTGAATCACTAACTTCTTCTACAGATTTACCATCTCTAAAGAACTTATAAAAGGGCTCCAAGGCTTCATCTTTATCGGGCTTATTGTATTCGATTTCGGGGTCGGGGTCGGGTACATTAACAGGCATTGGTGATGGTTTACCCAGCAATCCCAGCTCTTCAATTTCGTTTTCTTGATTTTCGGTTTGATGGGTGTTGGTGAATTCGTCAATTAGGTCATTGTTGGAGCAATTGAAGACATGGGTGTTTCGAAAGATTGAGTGTTTTGTGGGAAAAGGTGGGTTTTTGAAGGGTTTTGGTGAGTTGGGGTTTAGAGTGAATTTGTTAATGGGGGCTTTGCAGGTTATGAAGGCTGCAAATGGAAGAAGGGACATTGGTCTTGTTTATCATATGAAATTGTTGTCCAGATTGGATGTTGGAAGTTGGAAATGGAACCAATTTGTTTGCGTTATCCTAGGGATTATTATTGTCTCCTTATCTTGTGATTTCAATGGGCTTGCTAGTGAAAAAAAAAACGGGCCCCCAAAAAAAAATGAAACCGGTTTTCTTTATACACAGGTTTTTAATATCTGTATCCGACCCTACCCGTAAGGTACGGATAGAATGTGCATTTTAGTACCAAAACCCGTACCCGAATCGGACCCGATTTATACCCGGCAATACCCGAAAACCAGAACCAGTTCCATACCTGAAACCAGGTTTTTCCAATACCCCAAATCGGGTTTTTCAAATACCCGAAAAATATCTGAAAATACCTGAAAAATACCCCTAAAAAGTGCAACCCATTTAAAAATTCAATCTATACCCGAATAATACCAGGAAAAACCCGTTAAAAACCCAAAAATATAGGGTATTCAAATACCTGGTTCTATACTCGTCCCAAACCGATACATAGGTACGGTTTTTAGAAGCAATATCCGGACCCGAACCCGACCTGGGTATTTCCAATACCCGATTTTTCAATACCCGGTCATACCCGACCCCGGTTCCATACCCGAAATCGGGTATTTGAAAAACCCGAATTATGCACCTCTAGTGTGTTGTGGTGTAAACGAATTGAACGTTCGATGAATTATTAATGGGTTGTATGGTGGGAATTTCATTTTTGTTCATTTATTTAATAAATGATTTGACGTGAGCAAGAAGTATTGTTTGATTAACTAAATGAATGAACAAAAACAAAGGCCATGCTAATGCGCGTTTGGTAATCCATTTATGTTCGTTATTGTATGTTTGTTTACGTTTATTCATTAAAGGTTTTTAATATTTTTAATGACTATTAAATCTTATCATATACATCTAACAAAAAATAATCAACTATAAAGCATATGGGTATTATATGATAATTTATACATAAAATTAACATATGAATATGAGTGTTAATAGAACACCAACACAAACTTGGTAATCGGACTGAATCGTTGACACTAACCATTATCAGTTACTCCGCTTAAATAAAACATTGTTTGTGTTTGTTTGTTTGTGTCCGTAAACTGTTACAAACAAGTTCATTTCCTTAATGAATGAACATAAACATAAAATTCGTTCGGTTAACTATTCGTGAATCGTTACTTGTCCAATAAAAGCTTAAAGGACAAACTTGAAAGATACCTTGTTCGGTTCGTTTATACTTATATGGGCTTTTAATGTTAAAATTAAATTCAGGCAGGGACAAATGAAGACAACATTTGTTTACTTATTGGGTTGGGTCATTAGAATTGTGAAGGAAATAAGTTGGGTCGAGTGGTCGGCCCATTAGCTCTAACATCTTATTCTTAATTTTCATCTTATGTTTATATTTGGAATGTTAATATACATTTCAATCTTAACATGAGAACGTAAGAAATAATATCAATTTATAAAAAAGTTAGAACGTAAAAACTATACCAACTACAATACCAATATATATAAACAATGATTTGTAATGACAAAGAAAAAGACCTAATTTTACAACAAAAGAATCAAAATTAATAACAAAATAATAACAGCAAATACTTATAACGTCTCATAATTGAAAATTAATATATATGAACAAAAAATAACAGCAAACATCTACAAAAATAAACCTAATAGTAACAACAAATTGGTTCTCACTGTTTTCATATTATGAATAAAATGTATTTGATCTCGTCTCATGTTTTTATTATATGGCTTATTTTTTATTTCTACAAATGGAATATTAATCATAGCTAGATTAATAATAATGACAGGCTTCAAAATTAGTCGGTGAAGAACATATATAAAGACCAAATGCGACATCTTTTCATCTCAAATATAGAATATCAAGTTGTTTAGTCATAGTCCAAAGTTGTACAACCAAATTAAAACACAATAATAAAAAACGTGTCACAACATGATCCCAAAATGTAAAATATAAATTTCTAGAATGATTTTGTACTATAGATGTCACGTATAATAACAGATTCGGTAACTGGTAGGGTTTTCGTAACATTATATTAGATTATTAGCTAACTAATGTGTCAAATTAATTTTATGTTTGGTTGAAAGTAATGGAATGAAGAGGGAATGGAATGAGAGAAGGAATGGAATGAACAAGAAAATGAAATGGATCATTACCATTCTTTTGTCTTGTTTGGTTAACCTATAGGAATAAAATGAATAATTATTTTATATTGTTTGGTATTCAAAAAAAATTCTATGAATGCAATAGAAATAATAAAAACATTCATATCTCAAAATGTATTTATTTTTTTACAAAAAAAAAAAAAAACCCTGAAATGGCGACGGTGGTGGTAGCTCCGACGACGAAAATGGTGGTGGTGGCGGGTAGTAGCATTGGTAGTGATGGCGATGGTAGGGTGGCGGCGACGGAGGTGGTGGTCAGGCATCAACAGTGATGGTGGTGGTTATGGTTAGGTGGCGGTGGTAGCGCTGGTGGTAAGGTGGTGGTGGTGGTGGCAGAGGTGGGTGGCGACGAAGACGGTGGCGGTCAGGTGGTGGTGGTGGCGATGGTAGTGGTGGCGGTTGTTGTTAGGTGGTGGTGGTGCTAAGAAAGTAGGGTGAGGGAGGAATGAAATGAAAAAAAAGAAAGGGGATAGGAAGGAATGGTTTTGATGGAATGAGATTCCATGTGTAATGGATGATTCCATTCCATTGAGCAACCAAACACTATTTTCTTCATTCCCACGTAATAAATCATTCCATTCCCCTGCCATTTCTACATACCAAACGCTACTAGATGAATTAACTTTTTTGTTTTAAGACTATAAGTGGTTGGATTAATTAAAAAGTGTTTTAGGAGTAATTTATTCATCAATGATGACAATTAAGCATTTAATGACATAAACTCATAATTAAAAAAACCATTTTATGCAAAGCTGTCAACCCACTTGGAATATAAAAAGGCTAGAATGCAAAACATGACGTGTTGAAGGTGGACCATGACAATATTTTACTTTACAAACTTTTAGTTTACAATCGCTAATTAAACACTTAAATATTATTACTATTGTTTTGTAGCATGGAGCTGGTTTCACGTTTAAACATGTGCATTATCTTATTTAAGGATTGTCGCTACATGAAGAATTAATTATCACTTTTAGAAACTAACTGATCATTTGAAACTTCACAAAATCTAATATTGTCTTTAAAAAAACTTTTTATCTTATCTATAATATATATAAACGAAAACATAAAAATCCTACGTGTCGCGATGTGGTCGTTCCCCCCTTTTTTAGAGTCATCAGATTTGCTTGATTTTTAAATGGAGGCTTCTCATGCATTTGACCCGAATTCATGGGTATGGGTCTTACCAAACCCAGATATTCCTTAAACGGGTTATAACATCTCATTAAATAAAAAATTATTCTCACCAAGTTATTGATGTAAAAATCCTATAAAATAGGATATACTAAAAATTAATATCTTTAAAAAAGATATATATATATATATATTATTTAAATTAAAAAAACAATTTTATAGTAAAAAAAATAAACGGGTCTTAGGTCTCATCAAACCATAAATATATTATTAACTTTCAGAAATATTATTTATAATTAAAAAAACCAATTTTATAGTAAAAAAATAAATGAGTCTTGCGTCTCATCAAAACCATATAGCTTTTAAACCGGGTT